>NC_057408.1:24528565-24675973 GCF_019320065.1 Cervus canadensis | reverse complement strand
CAAGAAGTGATGGGACTGGAAGCCATGATCTTAATTTTCTGAATGTTGAGCTTTAAGTCAACTTTTTCCCTCTCCTCTTTCACTTTCATCAAGAGGCTCTGTAGTTCTTCACTTTCTGCCATAAGGGTGGTGTCATCTGCATATCTGAGGTTATTGATATTTCTCCCAGCAATCTTGATTCCAGCTTGTGCTTCCTCCAGCTCAGCGTTTCTCATGATGTATTCTGCATAGAAGTTAAATAAGCAGGGTGACAATATACAGCCTTGACGTACTCCTTTCCCTATTTGGAACCAGTCTGTTGTTCCATGTCCAGTTCTAACTGGTGCTTCCTGACCTGCATACAGGTTTCTCAAGAGGCAGGTCAGGTGGTCTGGTATTCCCATCTCCTTCAGAATTTTCCACAGTTTATTGTGATCCACACAGTCGAAGGCTTTGGCATAGTCAATAAAGCAGAAATAGATGTTTTTCTGGAACTCTCTTGCTTTCTCGATGATCTGTTGCAGTTGCTAAGTCATATCCAAATATTTGCAACTCCACAGACTGCAGCACACCAGGCTCCTCTGTCCTTCACTATCTCCGAGTTTTCTCAGATTTATGTCCATTGAGTTGGTGATGCCATCCAACCATCTCATCCTCTGTTGCCCGCTTCTCCTCCTGCCTTCAATCTTTTCCAGCATCAAGGTCTTTTCTAATGAGTAGGCTCTTTGCATTAGGTAGCCAAAGTATTGGAGCTTCAGCTTCGGCAACAGTCTTCCAAATACAATATTCAGGATTGACTTCCAAATGGGTGTAACCTAAATTGAGAAAATCTGAATAAGGTCAGTGAATTGTTTTGATTTCAGTGTCCTGGCTTGGACATTGCACACGGTTTTGGACGATGTCATCAGTAGGTGAAATTAGTTCGCAAGTACGTGGGTTATCTTGGTATTGTTTCTTTAACTGTATATGAATTTACAATTATCTCAATAAAAATTCAATTATAAACTAAGTATATACCTTCCTTATTTTGCATTTTCTCTTAATTTCTTAGTTTTTCTGGCTCCTGAATGTACAAGCAAATAACAAATAGAAGCCTCTCAACTAACAGAGAGTCATTAATATTTATTACAAAGTTACATAATAAGGATTGACATTTTAATTGCAAAGTACAGGTATTTCTAAGTACTAGGCAATAAGGTTCAGTTTACTCAATATTAAGAGTGGAAATCTCTCCTGTCTTTAGGGTAGTTGAATTCCCTGTCTAACTTTCAAATGTTTTGTGTTATGGAAACCTCAAATGTGTTTTTAAAAAATTCTTTTCCCTTAAGGTTTAGACTCAGGAGTAATTTAAAGGAAATTCCATCCACATGTTTATAATTTAATATGTTAGACTTCTTTCTTTTCTTTATTATATTTGATGTCTGAGAACTCTCTTGAACTACTTCTTTCAAGGATCTTTTGGCAGGATTAGACTAGGACAGAAACCAAAATTTTCAGTTTGGATTTCAACATACATCAATAATGTGTAGATTCTGTACCATGCCAAGAATTTTTCTCATTTTGAATTTAAATGCCATAAATACAGAGTTGAAGATACACAGTGGCATTGAAAGATGTTGAAAACAATTCTGGTTAATGTTAATTCAGAGTCAACACATTTTCTTAATCTTAAATTGTACTTGATTTTTGAAATTTGTTAGTTTCCTTATTCTCAAAAAAATTTTGTGTCTTATCACTTACTATTTAACAGAAACGAATGTTCAGCAAACTATCTCAACTGCACATCTGCCTCTGTTTAACTGGATCTGTCAACTAATTTTTAAAAGTCTACTCTTTTCAAATAGGCCTTGCTCTTTTCTAACATAGCATAAGCTGTGCTTAGTAAACATGTAGGATTTGGATGTAAAATATAATCTTAGTGTATATTAGTGATTTTTAATTTATGGTCTTACAATGAAATGGACATTTACTGAGAGTTTGATAGTCTCTGCAGAGTCTGCAGATGCCTTATGTTTTTTGAATCTGAAAAAGAATTTATAAGCATGTGAAATAAACCTTGGAAACAATAGTGAAACAGAAATTCATGTCCAAAATATACTGAAAGTAACTATGATTTTCCCTTAAGTCTTTGCCCCTGTATAATTATAGCTAAAATATATTAAACAGAAAAGTGATTTGCCATGAAGGAATCATTTTCTCCAAGTACTGTTGACATTCCTGACTATACACAAAAGTGTAGTCCAAGCTCCTAAATACCACTATTAAAATCATACACAATGCAGTTAAAATATGTGCTTTGTGTATGTATAGATATGCATGTGTACATTGTGTATATATGTACACACATGTGCACACACATGTGTATATGTATACATGTATATACATACACACGTGCATGGTAAATATCTTTTGAGGTGACTTGTAGAAGCACCTTAAGGGTATTGAGGCCTAAACACCTTAATTTTCTGCTTTTGAACAAGCAGTATATAAAGCTACGTTGATGGCGGAAAGCTGAGCTCCAAAAGAAAATCTTGCTTTGAGACTTAGGCTGTGAGAACAGGGCTTGGAGTATTCACGACACAGCCTTCTTCTTCAAACAGTCCTCCTGGCATTGAGATCTTTCTATTACGGCTAACGCAGAAAGTGATATCAGCTGCTAAGTTCTGTATCCTTGTGGATGGTTCAAAGGGTTGAAACTAAATTCTTCCCCCAAGCCCTCAGTCTTCTTAAATTAAGAGACAATGAGATCACACACTTTTTCCGTGGTGTTTGGTTCGGGTGCTGATATTTATCCTGAAAGTTTGTAAAGGAAACAATTCAATATGGTGGCAATAGTGCTGAACTCTGAGATGAAAGATCTCAGTTAAGTCCTGTGTCTTCGACTTTTAGGTTTTTTGACATTGGTCAAGGCACCCATACCTACTGAATAGAACTTCCATAAGCATCATGTAAAACATACATTAAAGGTGTTTTTAAAATCATTTTATTATAGGTGTATATATATATATATGTATAACATGTATGTGTGTCTGTGTGTGTATATATATATATATGTGTGTGTATATATATACACACACATGGCTTCAATGCCTTTAAAATTTTAGATGTTCAGTGCAGCACATATTGAGATCCAAGGATTTGGGGAAGAGCATTCCACTCACAGGTTCAAGGGTAGGAATGAGTAAGGTCTCTTCAAGGATCAGGAACAAGGTCAGCTTAACCAGAGCAAGAAGGAAAAGTGAAGACCGTGGTAGAAACTGAGGTTTGAGAGGGAGGCTGGAGGCAGATCATGTGAAACTGAGACTGTGATTAAATGTTTTCATTTATTCTAATTGTTACAAGGATTAGAGAGTTATACATTTATACTTAAAATTTTTAAAGGATTCTTTGCTGCATACCAGCTAGATAAAGTGTTAGCAGACATTTCAATAGTAGCAATATTGAGAGAGGGGGTGATTGTTTTCATGAGACAGAGGCAGCAAAGGTGGACAGAAGTGCTTGGATCTAGGAAATAACTTGAAGGAACAAGACAACATGGCTGGCTACATGTGGGTCGGAGAGAAGCTAGGTTTTTGACTTGAGCTGTTGGATGGATAGTGGTGCATTTACTGTGACGCTCGTGTGCATGAGTGCGAAGTCGCTTCCGTCCTGTCCTACTCTTCGCGACCCCACGCACTCTCGCCCACCAGACTTCTCTGTCCAAGGGATTCTCCAGGCAAGAACACTGGAGTGGGTTGTCACGCCCTCCTCCAGGGGATCTTCCCGACCCAGAGACTGAAGCTGCGTCTTCTGTGACTCTTGCACTGCTGGTGGATTCTTTCCCTCTGAGCCACCACGGAGGCCCTACTGTGATGTTAATAACGGGAAAATCCCCACATTTGCAGAGGGCTGGGGCTCAAGAGTTCAGTTTGGTCAATGTTAAGGTTGAGATAGGGATTCCAATTTAGACATCAAGTGGAGATACAGAGAAAATGCTGCACTGTGTTAAACTACCACACAATTGCACTCATCTCACACGCTAGTAAAGTAATGCTCAAAATTCTCCAAGCCAGGCTTCAGCAATACGTGAACCAAGAACTTCTAGATGTTCAAGCTGGTTTTAGAAAAGGCAGAGGAACCAGAGATCAAATTGCCAATATCCGCTGGATCATCAAAAAAGCTAGAGAGTTCCAGAAAAACATCTATTTCTGCTTTATTGACTATGCCAAAGCCTTCAACTGTGTGGATCACAATAAACTGTGGAAAATTCTGAAAGAGATGGGCATACCAGACCACCTGACCTGCCTCTTGAGAAACCTGTATGCAGGTCAGGAAGCAACAGTTAGAACTGGACATGGAACAACAGACTGGTTCCAAATAGGGAAAGGAGTACGTCAAGGCTGTATATTGTCACCCTGCTTATTTAACTTCTATGCAGAGTACATCATGAGAAACGCTGGGCTGGAGGAAGCACAAGCTGAAAATCAAGATTGCTGGGAGAAATGTCAATAACCTCAGATATGCAGATGATACCACCCTTATGGCAGAGAGTAAAGAGGAACTGAAAAGCCTCTTGATGAAAGTGAAAGAGGAGAGTGAAAAAGTTGGCTTAAAGCTCAACATTCAGAAAACTAAGATCATGGCATCTGGTCCCATCACCTCATGGGAAATAGATGGGGAAACAGTGGAAACAGTGGCTGACTTTATTTTTTGGGGCTCCAAAATCACTGCAGATGGTGACTGCAGCCATGAAATTAAAAGACGCTTACTCCTTGGGAGGAAAGTTATGACCAACCTAGATAGCATATTAAAAAGCAGAGACGTTACTTTGCCAACAAAGGTCCGTCTGGTCAAGGCTATGGTTTTTCCAGTGGTCATGTATGGATGTGAGAGTTGGACTGTGAAGAAAGCTGAGTGCCGAAAACTTGATGCTTTTGAACTATGGTGTTGGAGAAGACTCTTGAGAGTCCCTTGGACCCTCAGGGAGATCCAACCAGTCCATCCTAAAGGAGATCAGTCCTGGGTGTTCATTGGAAGGACTGATGCTGAAGCTGAAACTCCAATACTTTGGTCACCTCATGTGAAGAGTTGACTCATTGGAAAAGACCCTGATGCTGGGAGGGATTGGGGGCAGGAGGAGAAGGGGACAACAGAGGATGAGATGGCTGGATGCCATCACCGACTCGATGGGCATGAGTTTGAGTAGACTCCGGGAGTTGATGATGGACTGGGAGTCTGGCGTGCTGTGATTCATGGGGTCTCAGAGTTCGACATGACTGAGTGACTGAAGTGAACTGAACTGAACTACGTTAGTCTAGAGCTGAGGTGAAATGGAGCGACTGGAGTTAGGAATTTGATAGTCAATGGCAAAGGCATTCTCTTCAGTGTCATCAAGCTTTGAGTCTCCACTATCTGGGGAGGAGCAGCAGGGAGAAACAAAGGGGAACAAGTAGGAGGAAGTGCTGGAATAATCAGAAGAAGGTGGTGATAAGGAGAACTAAAGACACACGTGTTTAAAAAGCAAGAAATTTCAATTGTTTTGAAAGTTACTGAAGTCACGTTAGACAAGGGAAAAGATGAGTATCTGACTTGGCAATTGTGATCTTGACAAGTGGGATTTCTATGGAGTGGTGTGTACAGATTTCCAGTTGAAATGGGTAGGTGAGAAAACGGGATATGAGGAAATGAAAAGAGTGGAAACTAACATGAGTGATAATTGTCTCTTTGATCCTGAGAATAGAGAAATAGGACGTTTACTTGGTGAGGAAGGTGATAAAGATGCAATTGATGTGTGAAAGGAAATGATCCAATAGGGATGGAAATTTTAGCTAGAGAGGTTTATTTCAGGCTTCTGAACTTTAGAGACGTAAGATAATAAGTTTGTGTTGTTTTTCAGGCATTAAGTCTGTGGTAATTTGCTACAGGAGCAACAGAAAACTAATATACCACCTTTGTTGTTGTTTAGTTGGTAAGTCGTGTTCTTTTGCAATGCTATGGACTGTAGCCTGCAAGGCTCCTCCCTTGCCTGGGATTTCCCAGGCAAGAATACCAAAGTGGGTTGTCTTTTCCTTCTCCAGGCGATCTTCCTGAGCCAGGGATCAAATCTGTGTTTCCTGCATTGGCAGGTGGATTCTTTACCGCTGAGCCGCCTGAGAAGTCCCCAATATACCACCTTTACTATGGTAGTTATTTGCAGAATTGAACTCAAGTGTATTTTATCATGGCACTGTCTAATGATTACACTGAATAAATAAATTGTGCTCAGCTGTGTCCTACTGCTTGTGGCCCCATGGACTGTAGCCCACTGGACTCCTCTGCCCATGGCTTTTTCCATACAAGAATACTGGAGTGGGGTGCCATTTCCTCCTCCAGGGGAGTCTTCCTGATGCAGGGATCAAACCCATGTGTCCTGTGTGTCCTACACTGGCAAGTGGATTCTTTACCGCCACTGCCACCTGGGAAGCCCAAAATTAAGTACTAAGTTCTGTATTTAAAATATTGCTTTACGTGACCATCAAGGCAAAGATGACAATATTTGTCAACCTTTGACAACTTCTTAGGGGGTAATTTAGAAACTTCTGAAGATTCCTGTGGCAAATATTTTGGGTACAAGGTCTTCATTAGCTCTTACAAAGAGTAGCTGCAAATTCAAGGGCTGACAAGTTCCCTTTTGAACTCTACGGGGTGTGGGTTCTTTAAATCTGGTCTTTCTCTTGTTCAGAATAAAACTTATCTTGCCTATATGCTCCCTATAGCATAAGATGAATTGATAGTATTGTGATTTCCATGAGTTGGACTTTTTAAGACTTTGATCATTCTAAAGGGTGAATTTTAATCTCTGCCACCAATATGGTCATAGATCTTCACACTGAAAATTAAATTCCAGATCATGTTTAAGAAATAGAGCCTCACGAACAATATCATGCAGGCTTTGTGTGAATATTGTTTTGCTTTAGTGTGTAGAGTGGGCGTGTATGCTCAGTCACTTCAGTCGTGTCTGACTTTTTGTGACCTTATGAACTGTAGCCCGCCAGGCTTCTCTCTCCATGGGATCCTCCAGGTAAGAATACTGGAGTGGGTTGCCATGCCGTCCTCCAGGGGATCTTTCCAACCCAGGGATGGAACCCACATCTACTGCATTTCCTGGATTGCAGGTGGATTCTTTACCACTAAAGTACCCAGGAAGCCCTTAGTAAGAAATAGGGTGAATGAAACAAAGTATTTAGCAATATCATATATAGGTATAGCTCACAAATATGTGGTTACATTACAACATTTCTGCTTCTGACTTAAATTTTTCCTCTTGGCTTTTTGAAGTGGGATATATTTTAGTCAATTTGGATTATTAATGTAAACAATATACTGTTGGGAAAATTGAACAGGGGTCACAAAGAGTTGGGCACAACTGAGCGATGAACAGACAGACTGAGAATAAATATTTTTATTAAAATTTTTTATAACTGCATTTCAAAAGTAAATATGAAAGCCATTTGGGTTGTATGCTCCAAATTTCTTTATTAAGCCTGTGAAAACTTGCTGGTCAGCTGATGCAGAGCAATTTGGCAGCTACACACATTCCATCAAATGGGTGCGAGAAAACACTGAATCTTACTGACATGAGAAGAGCTTTCTCTTGTTCACAACAAAGTAGTAACCAGATCCGTGAGGAATTTCTGACTTAGCCGCACACATTCTTTAAGAGCAAGTGGGAATGACATAAATGGCTTAGGAATTTTGCTTAGGAAATGCATAGCAAAATTGGGATGGTTTGTCAAGACCACTTGAATAAGTTGTCTTATTCACTGCAAAATGAACATAAATAATGGAAAATATTGATGAATTCTATATTAAAGGAAATTAACAATTTATTAAAACAGTTTTAACAAGGGAATAACTTTGTTAAATAAAGAACAAACAGAAAAAAAAACAACAGTAAGTCATAGGTCCTCTCAGTACCACTTGGCTTGTACGAAACTGATAGGAGTTATTTCATTGGTTCATTTGTGCTCACGTTATGACTTAATAATTAGAATTTTGAGTTGTTGGGTATATGCTTTTCTGGATTTTATTTTAATTTTCTAACTAATATCTATAAACACAGCTTTATAGTCCTCTACACTATTTAGTTAGTTAGTTAGTTCAGTTGCTCATTAGTGTCCGACTCTTTGCAACCCCATGAATCGCAGCACGCCAGGCCTCCCTGTCCATCACCAACTCCCGGAGTTTACTCAAACTCATATCCATCGAGTCGGTGATGGCATCCAGCCATCTCATCCTCTGTCGACCCCTTCTCCTCCTGCCCCCAATCCCTCCCAGAATCAGGGTTTTTTCCAATGAGTCAACTCTTCACATGAGGTGACCAAAGTATTGGAGTTTCAGCTTCAGCATCAGTCCTTCCAATGAACACCCAAGATTGATCTCCTTCAGGATGGACTGGTTGGATCTCCTTGCAGTCCAAGGGACTCTCAAGAGTCTTCTCCAGCACCACAGTTCAAAAGCATCAATTTTTCGGTGCTCAGCTTTCTTCACAGTCCAACTCTCACATCCATACATGACCACTGGAAAAACCATAGCCTTGATCAGACAGACCTTTGTTGGCAAAGTGATGTCTCTGCTTTTTAATATGCTGTCTAGGTTGGTCATAACTTTCCTCCCCAAGGAGTAAGCGTCTTTTAATTTCATGGCTGCAGTCACCATCTGCAGTGATTTTGGAGCCCAAAAAATAAAGTCAGCCACTGTTTCCACATCTATTTCCCATGAGGTGATGGGACCAGATGCCATGATCTTAGTTTTCTGAATGTTGAGCTTTAAGCCAACTTTTTCACTCTCCTCTTTCACTTTCATCAAGAGGCTTTTTAGTTCCTCTTCACTTTCTGCATAAGGGTGGTGTCATCTGCATATCTGAGGTTATTGATATTTCTCCCAGCAATCTTGATTCCAGCTTGTGCTTCTTCCAGCCCAGCATTTCTCATGATGTACTCTGCATATAAGTTAAATAAGCAGGGTGATAATATACAGCCTTGATGTAGTCCTTTTCCTATTTGGAACCAGTCTGTAGTTCCATGTCCAGTTCTAACTGTTGCTTCCTGACCTGCATATAGGTTTCTCAAGAGGTGGGTCAGGTGGTCTTGTATTCCCATCTCTTTCAGAATTTTCCACAGTTTATTGTGATCCACATAGTCAAAGGCTTTGGCATAGTCAATAAAGCAGAAATAGATGTTTTTCTGGAACTCTCTTGCTTTTTTGATGATCCAGCGGATGTTAGCAATTTGATCTCTGGTTCCTCTGCCTTTTCTAAAACCAGCTTGAACATCTAGAAGTTCATGGTTCATGTGTTGCTGAAGCCTGGCTCGGAGAATTTTGAGCATTACTTTACTAGCGTGTGAGATGAGTGCAATTGTGCGGTAGTTTGAACATTCTTTGGCATTGTCTTTCTTTGGGATTGGAATGAAAACTTACCTTTTCCAGTCCTGTGGCCACTGCTGAGTTTTCCAAATTTGCTGGCATATTGAGTGCAGCACTTTCATAGCATCATCTTTTAGGATTTGAAATAGCTCAACTGGAATTCCATCACATCCACTAGCTTTGTTCGTAGTGACGCTTTCTAAGGCCCACTTGACTTCACATTCTAGGATGTCTGGCTCTAGGTGAGTGCATCATGATTATCTGGGTCATGAAGATCTTTTTTGTACAGTCCTTCTGTGTATTGTTGCCACCTCTTCTTAATATCTTCTGCTTCTGTTAGGTCCATACCATGTCTGTCCTTTATTGAACCCATCTTTGCATGAAAATTTCCCTTAGTATCTCTAATTTTCTTGAAGAGATTTCTAGTCTTTCCCATTCTGTATTTAATGTCTATGGAATTACACAAAATGGTATAAATATTGTTGCCATTGTTCAGTTGCTCAGTTGTGTCTGACTCTTTGCTGTTTCATGGACTGCAGCATGCCAGGCTTTCCTGTCCTTCACTGGACAGGGGGACCCTGGAGTTTGCTCAAACTCAGGTCCATCATGATGTAAATTCCAGACTCAGTGTCACCTGCTCAGCTTTGGAAGGTGGTAGGATCTTTGACATGACCAGGTTTTTGCTGTTCTTTCCAATAAAATGTGCACCCTGTTAGCCACCTGGAGACACCTGGAAATTGTAGCAAGATTATTCTTACATGAAAAAAAAAATTCAACTGGGCTCTCTAGTTCTACCACAGGTAATACTAATTTCAGTTTTTGACTCAAAATCTCAGTGGACATTTTGGCTTATTTATTTGGCACTATTAAATTGGATTAGATTACATGAGAAAATTGGGGTAGTTTGTGGTTTCCTTCACAGAAACCTTAAAATAAGGTAAATACTAAAAAATGCTAAGGAATTCAACAAGTGTCAGGCTTCTATACAAATAGGTAGTAAGTAGCATAGATTTTATATATATTGTTAGAAGAAATAAACTGAGCTCAAATCTTAGATAAAGTATCTTTCTATCTTAATATTTGTTTACAAGTGAGACATTTCATAGATATTTTAAACCAGGACTTTCTTCAACCTGATTGATGTCCCCAGTACTACAGAAGAGTAGTTAAATTATGCTATATCCTCCAAGAAATTCTAAATTATCTGAACCTAAATTTGTGCTTGGCAGGCAGAGCACTACAAAAACTTCAAGGTGATCAGCCTGCCAAACCCCAGAAATTTTATTTTTCCAAGACTCATTACAAATGATACCTTGGTACTTTATAAAGTAGATTGTGGATTTTGGATCTTTCTTTATGTCTACAATCACATTCCAAAGAAGTAAGATTGATAAGTTTACCTGTGACCCAAAAGATTATTCTTTTAATGTGTAACAGTAATTCTTTTTTTTAGACTCTAAAAATGTAGAAAACATTGATATTGTTTGGAAATGGTAACAATAATATCAAGATGCCATGTGGAGAGATTATTCTCAAATAATTTATTTTATAAGAAATGAGATTAATTTTTTATCATGGAGCATTATCTTAGAAACATTATTTTTCTCAAATATTTTTTCCTGAAAACCTAAAGAAAAGACATGTCATTGACATAAAACAGTGATACATGGCTTCAACAATTCTAAGGAATAGTAAGAAGTTAGAAAGATAGGAAACAATGAATAGTTGGCTAGGAAAAGGCAGGACTTATCACATGAGTTCCAATTCTTTAAAATAAAGATAATTTTTATTTGATCAGATAATGCAATTTAAATTCAATAGTGGCTTTTGGAAAACATAAATATACTTGTTTTAAAATGCTTACATTTGTGCTTATTTTATGCTATACTGATTTTAGAAAATAAAGTACACTTTATAGGCAATCTGTAGATATTTATTTTATATTATTTAGTTGCTTTCTTTGTTCAAGTATTTCCTGCTTCTATATGATTCTAAAATCTTGCATTCACATCAACAAATGTAGACTATAACTGTCTGTATAATTTGACACTGTGTATGGGTTTTTAAAATATTATATTTTAAAAATATTGTGGGCAACACTTGATCTATCTTGATGTGATGTTATATTGTCATTCACTGTAATTGTTTCATTTACCTATCACAACTGCAGTCTTCACATTTAATATTTAGTGTTCTCTTGCAAAACACTCCTAAAAATGTGTTGTATTTTTCAGTTTTGACCTGTACAAATTGCATAGGTTTTCATGCTAATCACTTGTGCATTTTTAACAGGCCACATTTTATAGTGCAATATGATGTTTTGCTTTCTTGAATATTAAAAACTGGTTCTTCTTTTTCTCTTTTTATCCCAGTGAATGGTGTCATGTATATAGCAACAAATGTTCCTTAGTATTATCTTTAGTATCTGAATCAATCTATTTTCTCCTTGCTTATGGCTTTTATTAACATTATTGCATGTGCATTAGAGATCCTATACTTCTTAGGAAGAAAAAAAAAAAACCCAAGACAGGTTTCATTTAGAATTCATTTCCTATAGGTTAATGGAAAGCAATAAGTATAAACAATGAAACAAAAATCTCTTTGGACCTGGTTTTGTTCTGCTCTGATAAAGTAACTTCTGCCAAAAATGCTTTTATTTCTAGTCCACCCCATTCTTCTGATAACATAAGACATCACTTGAGAGAGACTTTTTTTCAGTACGTAAGTGTGTGTTAAATCACAATACACTGTTTATTTCTTTCAAAGAGAGTTAAAATTTGTGATGGTTAGCTTGATTGGTTGGTGTTGGTAATTAGCAAGATCCCAAGATGGCAGAAGACATGTCACTGTCACAGAGGAGGCCAAAGGGAGGACCTCAGATGTAGGGCCTCCAGGGGATGGGACAGAGGCAAGAGGTCCCACGAGCTGCTACCCGAAGGATGGTGAGGTGGGTGTGTGGGGAGAGGGGACCAGGCTCCTGCCTAGCAATTGGGTTGCACAGAGGAGATCACTGAGGCAAGGTTTGTGCAAGGAACAGACACCAGGGTGGCCGAAGCACGGAGCAATGGACAAGGCCCAGACCTTGCAGCTTCTTTAAGCAATGAGGAGGAGATTGAATTCACTCAAAACACAACATCAGGGTCAGCTGACTACTTGTAGGATGGTTTAATGGGAGCTATCTGAACATAAAAATATCCAGAATGGAACTCTGCCCAACGTATTTATGAATTAACCTAAAAGATGATCTCACCAGAGTGGATATGGAAAGGCATTGACCCTGGATTGCTTAATTCCCCAAATGGACTGACCTCTTCTTTTTTTAATCTTTCCTTTTATTTTTCTTTAATTTTTCCCTTAATAAAGTATGTGTGTTAGTCGCTCAGTCATGTCCGACTCTTTGCGACCCCATGGACTGCAGCCCACCAGGCTCCTCTGTCCATGAGATTTTCCAGGCAAGGATACTGGAGTGGGTTGACATTTTCTTCTCCAGGGGATCTTCCTGACCCAGGGATCAAACCCAGGGCTCCTCCACTGCAGGCAGATCCTTTACCGACTGAGCTACAAGGGAAGCTGCTTTATAATATTGAGTTAGTTTTAGGTACACAGCAAAGTGATTTAGTTATATGTATACGCATGCATTTTTTCAGATTATTTTCCACTATACATTGTTATAAAATATTCAATATTGTTCCCTGTGTTATACAGTAAGTTTTGGTTGCTTATCTGCTTTATGTATAGTAGTTTATATTGCTAATCCCATACTCCTAATTTATTTCTCCCCTGGCTCTCTTTTCACTTAGATAACAATATGTTTTTCTGTGGGTTAACTCCTTCTGACTGTGACTTGGACTGGGACCAAGTCTGACCTGCATCAGGACCCTTAGCCCTAGTTTCTTCATATCTGGGATAGAGATAATTATAGTACTGAACATTTCACTGAATAATATTCATATGTTAAAAAATTGAGATTATACCCCCTTATTCCATGACATTCAAACCTTTCTTATAAATCACATTTATCTGTTGCTATCCCTAATCTTTAAGCACAGCTTTTTGTCTGCAGTGTGGAGATCTGGGTTGGGAAGATCCCTTGGAGAAGGGAAGGCTACCCACTGCAGTATTCTCGCCTGGAGAATCTTGTGGACTACAGTCCATGGACTTGAAAAGAGTCAGACACGACTGAGCGACTTTCACTTTCACTTTTCTCTTTCCAAAGAGAGGGAAGGAGGGGACTTCCTTGGCAGTCCAGTGGTTAAGGCCCCTTGCTTCCAGTACTAGGGTCATGGGTTTGATCCATGGTGGTGGAACTAAGATCCTGAATGCCACACAATGTGGCCAATTTTTTTTTTTTAAACTAAACCAAAATAGAGGAAAGAAACTGAAAAAATTTAATAGTACAACTGTCCACGGTGACATATGAGTGACTTGTGTAGCACTGAGAATAACAGTCACCTTGCCTAAGAGACAGCCTGGGCTAGCCATTCCATACGCAGCTTCCCACTTAATGGTCACAAGAACTCAACAAGGCACATGATAATTCTGTTTTCCTTTACAAATAAGGATATGAGTCAAAGGCAATTTGTGTGATTTGTCCACGATCACCTACTTAGAAAATGACAATCAGAACTCGCACCAATAGACTCTGGAGTCCAATGTCTCATATAGAAAACCCCTCGTGGGCAAGAAATAATACATTTAGTAATATAGTCTATACATTGTGGACCCATCAAATTTTATTAATATGGCTTTATACTGCACTCAAAACTACTTGCAGTAATCATGGCAGCCTGATATTTTTTTTTTTTTTTTCCCAGAAATGATGTTCCATTTATTCACTGAAAAAGAGGGAGATTAGGCCTCCTCGATCAATTTCTTCCAGTCTCCCCAAACTCCCTCCCTTCACTTTTCCAAAATAACACACTGAGAAACATTTTTGTACAAAAACCACATTATTATTCCCCCCCTTTATTGAGGTGTCACTGGTATAAAATACTGCATGTATTTACTGTACACAATTTGATGAGCTTGGTCCTATGTGTGCACTCATGAAACCCATCATTTTCAAGATAATAAACATGTCCATCTTCTCCAAGAGTTTCCTGGTGTTCCTCACTCCTTTTTTTTGTGTGGTAAAAACTATGCAAAAATCAATATAAGAAACCAGATTCAAAAGCATTAGAATATTTTCCCATATATCAAATGCTACAAACACTGACAAATGCTTTCATAGTCATCTGAAATAAAACATGAAGATTAGCTACAAATGTATAGATAAAAAGGAATGCTTTGATAAATACGCATAAGGATTACATATCCCCACTTGCTTGAGAAACACTTTTGGACAGGAAATATTGTTCAAGTTCAAGGGCTGAATAATTAAATCCCACTCAATTTTGTTTAGTCAGATGTGAAAAAATACAAAGTTAATTGACAGGTAAGATCTCTATGTACCAGAATCCAATTATCGAGTCATCAGAAAACTAGTGAGATAAAAGTTAATGAGATATTTTAAGGACATTACAATTTTATGATACTGATTTATTTTTTAAAATAGTAAGGTTAAGTTTAATATGTTGAAATAAAATTTCTGTCTTCATTTGGAAATTTCTACCAAAAGAAATACAGCATTAAATATTTATATGTATAAAAATATACATATACAGATACCAAGGTGGTGCAGTGGTAATGAATCCACCTGCCAATGCAGGAGAAACAAGACACAGTCTCAGGGTCAGGAAGATCCCCTGGAGAAAGAAATGGGAACCCACTCCAGTATTCTTGCCTGGAAAATCGCACAGACAGAGGAGCCTGGCAGGCTACAGTTCATGGTGTTGCCAAGAATCAGACACGACTGAGCAAGTGAGCATGGCACAGTACATGATTGTAATTAAGAGTTCTTTTTTTTTTTTTTTAATATTGGTCTTGGTTTACTAAAGATCCAAGAAACTTGGTCAGTTATATTACCATTACCTCAAATTACAGTGAATGAAAGGAACATTTACTCCAAGTCAACACTAATTCAAATATGATTGGACATATACTAACACTAACAAAAATAATTACCATGAATCTGTATTATTATCATAAATGCTATAATAAGGAGTGAATTGGTTTGGCATCTCTACAGAATACTTGTTAAAATGTGTGGGTTTTTTTTTTACTACAACTGAAAGTAATATGCATTTAATATTATATCGTCTTTTTTTTTCCAGTGAATCAAAGTTTATTTTGTAACTTAATTGAGATAGTGAAACCCCTTCAGTTGATTAAATAGATGGTTCATAAAAAGGCAGTTTATGATCTGTAACTATATAAAAGGAAATGAAAAAGTAACTAATGTCATGAATATAAAATGTTATCTAAGATTATTTACACCAGAAAAATCTTCTTTGATAATAAAAATGGGTAATCTCATACAAACACAGAACTTTATGAATTTGTAAATTAACCTGCATGTTCTGAGCATTTATTTTAAAGAAAATGTTCCACTTGCTAAATCCTCAATGTGGCTATGCTGCTATATTGAATAAGGTAATGGGTGTACATACTGATAAGAAAGGTTTGCATTTACCAATTAATTTGTCTTTGCTATTTATACTTGAAGCTGTTTTTAATTCCCTTTTAAAGCTTTGAAATTGCTGAGACTGTTCTATGTCATCTGTGAAGCCTCTTAATTTCTGGAGAACAGTCCATCATTTCTTTAGCAGTGTTCCCTAGAGGACCCTGTAAACACCCTAGGAAGCTAACATTGATTTGACACATAATGTAATACTAAATTTGGTTAAAAGTATTTTTACAGGCATATTAAGTATTTTAAATTTAGACTATAAAATCTTTAAGGACAAAGACTACATCTTACTCATAATATTTTATTTTTTGAACTTATAATGATATGAGCCGTGGTAGGAAATTAATTCAGGTATCAGTTAGATGTCATTATGACTGCAAGTAACAGAAAACTCATCATAGCTTAAATAAATATGGGTACTCGTTCTCACATAGCAAGGAGACTAGAGGCATGGCTTCTATGTTCCATGCTGCAGCTCCATCATTACATCAGGTGCTTTTTCTCCTGTTCCACCATTTTTAACGTTACAGGATGCCTTTTACACTTGCTGTCTTTCTAGATGATGGCTTGGTTCAGGTAGGAAGAAGGCAGAAGGAAAGCGTTCTCATTCTCATATCTTAACATTTTTCTAGCAGACTTCCCCTCACATCTCATCAGCCAGAACCAAGTCATATGTTGCTTTAAGAGTTAAATGAGGGTCTGTCATGGAAGACTTAGACCACTCATGATTTAGCCCCTCCTGGGATTGAAATAGGGTTTTACCGTTCCAGAGATCAATAGCTTCTGCCTTCTACTTGAACAAATCGTGCTTTAGTCAGCAGGGAAAGGGGGACCATTGAGCAGTTAACGGACAATGTGTGTTGCAATAAATATCACCTGAATAGAACCGGATTTGTTAAAATAAATTATTCAAGTCCCACGCTAGCCCCAATTGTGTCTCTGCGTATTTATTTGTATTTGTTCGGCAAAATTAAATGGGAGCAATTTCTGTTTCTTTGAGGATAATTACGAACGCACAAATTCCTGTATATTTTTAGTTACAGTGAAAAGAAAAATATGCAGTGTTGAAAAGATGCATTGTTTCTGTCAGCTTAAGGTAGGTCTTGCTCTTATCATTGCAGAGAAAATTCAAATGCAATTATGTTCTCTGTCCTTTCTTAGGCCTGAAAAGATAAACATGAATTTAGATTCCATTCATCGGTTAATTGAGGAAACACACATCTTCGGGATGCAGCAGTCGGGGGTTAGATCACCGTGCGGACTGGCGGCACCTGCCCCGTCCCCCGGGGACCCCGGTAGCTCCTGTCCGTCTCCTCTCGGGCCGCAGTCTCCTGCCGCTCACAGTGGCCGTCCTCCCGCCTGGAGCACCAGCGAGTGGGATATCGGCGCCGAGCTCCGCCTGCGGGAGCTGGAGGAGGTCAAGGCCCGCGCCGCTCAGATGGAGAAGACCATGCGGTGGTGGTCGGACTGCACCGCTAACTGGCGAGAAAAGTGGAGTAAAGTTCGAGCCGAAAGGAACAGCGCGAGGGAGGAAGGCAGGCAACTCAGAATCAAGTTAGACATGGCCGTGAAGGAACTGAGTGCTCTGAAAAAGAAGCGGCCTTTGCCGCATCCGGCGGATGCTGCCCAGGACCGGAAGCTGCCCGGTTTCCCGGAAGCGGCCCGTCCACAGAGAGACCCATTGCAAATTGGTCCCAAAACGTGTGAGTCCGTCAGAGAGTGTTTGGGAAAAAGAGAATTTCCCACCAAGGAGAACGCAAATAGTAAGGTCAGGAGAAGAATCCAGAGATTGCGTGCATATGTGAATGCTGGGTCTAGTCATAAGGAGGGGGCGGGAAGAGAGCAACGCCAGTGGTGACTGGATTTGTTGTTTAGGCTGCTAGAACTGAGGACCACTGACAGGGTGACTTCAGAAACAGGAATTTATTTTCTCACCATTCTAGAGGCTAGAAGTCTGAGGTCAAAGTGTTAGCAGAGCTGGCTTCCCCTGAGGCCTTCTTCCTTGGCTCACAGACAGTCGTCTTCTCCCTGTGTTTTCACATGCTTTTTCCTCGGTGTGTGTCTGTTGTCCAAATTTCCTCCTCTTTAAAAAAAAAATTTTTTTTATTGAGTTACAGTTGATTTATAGTGTTGTGTTAATTTCTACTGTACAGCAAAGTGATTCAGTTATACATATACATGCGTTGTTTTTCATGACAATCTATAGGTCCATGCATGTTGCTGCAAATGGCATTATTTCATTCTTTTTAATGGATGAGTAATATTCCCTTGTATACATGTATCTTCTTTATCCATGTCTCTGTCGAGGGACATTTAGGTTGCTTCCATGTCTTAGCTATTGTAAACAGTGCTGCAATGAACATTGGGGTGCATGTATCATTTGGGCCATGTTTTTCTCTGGGTATATTCACAGGAGTGGGATTGTAGGGTCATGTGGTAATTTGATAAATACTGGGCTTCCCTTCTGGCTCAGCTGGTAAAAGAATCCGTCTGCAATGCAGGAGACCTGGGTTCGATCCCTGGGTTGGGAAGATCCTCTGGAGAAGGGAAAAACTACCCACTCCAGTATTCTGGCCTGGAGAATTCCATGGACTGTATAGTTCATGGGGTTGCAAAGAGATGGACTGGACTAAGTGACTTTCACTTTCATTTTCTTTCATTAACAACTCACAGAACGTGCTTAAGGAAACTAGGAATTCATGTTATCTCCTTAAATAGTTTATACTATTTACTGTTTATATTATTACTCCTTTCTATTTAATTCTACCTCTAAAACAAAAAAAAATAAATTAGTATCTTGCTCTTCCAGGAGTCCATCTAAAATGTTAAGCTTTTCTGTGATATGTAGGGTTTATGGTAGATATAATGTAGATTTCATTGTAAATGAAAACTTAAAACACTGTGGGGATACTTGTTTTATTAGAATAAGGTAGAACATTGAAAGGGAAAAAAAGCCTGAGAAATTATAAGTTAAACTTTGACCATATACTACTATTAGAGAATGATAAATAAATAAAAATAAAAATTTGATGTTGAATCATAACATTTTATTTCCATTCAAAAATGTTTGTTTCATGTTTTCTCTACATTGAATTTTAAAATTCAACACTAATCATTGTTTTGTATTTTTTTTTTCTTTCAGGAAGGAAGTTTGATTATTGACCCATTAAAATTAAGTGAGGAGATGAAACTCAGTCTAGACTGTCCTGATTTATTCAAGAATGGCGGTTCTGAAAATTGTACAGTGAGACCTGGATTAAGACTGCAGGCAATAAATCTGCCTCTGGAGAATGAAGTGCCTGAAATTTCAGCTTTGCAGGGGCATTTGGAAGATTTCCAAAAAGTCTTATGGAAAGAAAGGGAGTAAGTGCTAGTCACTGTCTTCCTTAATCAAGTCTGTCTTTCAAACTTCTTAAAATTGTTAAGTCTAGTAAGCTGACCATTTGGGAAAGTATTTTGCCTATGACTAAAATATTAATTACTAATATTTAAAAATGTGTTTAAATTTTATATTCATTTTTTGAATTTTGAAAAGTTATAAGATGTTAGTTTTTATAATTTTTTTTTTTTATCATAGCCTTGTTCTCATCATCTCTGGTAGATTCACCTTTATTATATTTGAATTACTAATGTATATGGTTAAAATAGCCTGTGTATTATCTAACTTTTACAGCACTCATGGATTTCAGTGAGTCAATAAAATTGGATATGTTAATATTCATAATGGACAGTTCACAATTTTGTGAGGTATTGATTGCCAAAAAAAGATGCTTTCTTCATTTACCATTTGGGTTATAGAGGAAGGACACTAGACTTGAGATTAATATACCCTGACATTCATTTTGTTCTGACATACTCTTAACTATGTGATAGTGAATTAACCAAGAGTGTGCTATTGTCAGCTTCATAAAAATATGGATAGTGATGCCTGTGTTCCAACGATCTATTGTTTTATAACAGAATTTCCCAAATGATGATTATTACTGAGACAGCAATCACCAGGTATTCTGCTCATGAATCTTGAGCGTGAATCTGTATCGACAGCTCATCTCTTGCTACAGGTGTCTTCAGCTGGGATGGCTCAAAGGACAGGGTGACCTTAGGTGTGTGCGGGTGTAGTAGATCATCTGAAGCCTCACTTACTCCCAGATCTGGCAGTTGATCTTTTTTTTCTCCTCTGGGTCTTAGTTGGAACATCTTCACGTGGCCTATTTGTGAGGCTGCTTGGCTGCCTCATGGCTTGGCTGAAAGTGAACATCTGAAGGGCACAGAGAGAAATAGATGGTATTTTAATGACTTTGCGTCACAAGTCACATAGTACCACTTCTGCCCTCTGCGCTGAAATCTTACGAGGATCAAACACGATGCCTGAGAAAGCAGCCTCTAATATGAGTTACTCAACATGAGTTTCTTGTTGTTGTTCCCTCTTGATTACCCTAGAAAATTATTAGCATTGTGTGGAGTATTCGATGGTACTTTAAAATGTGGCCCCTAGATCTGAAAATAATTTTCAGTTCTCTTTTGTTATAAGATTCTTAATGGACAGAATAAAAATAAACTGGGAGTAATGTATGTTATCACTAAGTGTGCATATAACTATATATTATATAATAGTTTTAATTCCCCTGGTTTAAATGGATTGAAACGGTGATAAGTATGCACACAGACCTCTCACAAATACTGTAAGCTCTATACCTGTCAACCCTTTTCTGTCAGCCACAAGCCTCTCGTGAGTCCCTCTGAAATTTATTCCTACCTCTAATTCCCTTTTTCTGATTCTTTGTCTGTACCTCACCATATGCAGATTGTGATAACACAAGTATCTGTGTAGGTAATAAATATTTATTATTCTACTACGAAGTGTAAATTCCTAACAGAGGTGATCAACATTAGTAGCAAAAGAGAATAAGATTTAATTTTATGCCTGCACCCATGTGCCGTGTTTAGTCACTCCATCATGTCTAACTCTCTGTGACCTCATGGACTGTAGCCCGCCAGGCTCCTCTGTTCATGGGGATTCTCCGGGCAAGAGTCCTGCACCCATGTTAACAATTAATTTACTCTGGAACTACAAGTCTCAGTCAAGTTCTAACCTCTGGGCTTCATCTCTTGAAGGATTTAACTTTTTAGTGGTTATAGACTTCTTTCCAACCCACTCACGTTACCTCACCAACATATCGTAACAGGAATAATGTGAAAATGCTGTTTCTGACATGTAAACTCCCCAAGGTGCCAGCTTGAGTGATACACCTTTGTGTCTTTACACTCTCACTATACACATGTACTCATGTATACAATTGTGTATGTTTGACTTCCTGGGATAAGTAATTCCCATAGTAAGTAAATCCTCCAGTTCTTAGCACCTTCCGTATATAAACTGAAGACAGGCTAGAGAATGAAGGTGGAAATGGGACTTTTGATTCCATTTTGCTTTCTTATTCTCCCCTTTAAGAAACAGTCCCATGAGTCCATGAATTAACATTAGCCAGCAATCCACAGGAGGAAATTGCAAAGTCTTTTTTTTTTCTTCTATACAAGAGAATGTTTCCCAAGGATATAGTATATGCTGTTACAATAAATCTGTCTAATTTTTGAAATTCCTCCTCCTGGAATCTCAGTGAGTGGGTGGCTGGAGTTGAGAATATGGGAATGTATTTTTTTCTATGTTCCCACTTAGTGGGAAACTTCTCTTGACTAGAGTACAACAATTAAGCTAGAGAACTCAGGGACTCATTCCCAACACTGTCACTGACCAGAACCTCCTTATGGAAAACACTTAACTTTATCTATTATTTGTACTCTGAGTATTGTTCAGTTTGATAAATAATCACTCAGTATCTGGAAGTTGCTTGTGTACTGAAAACTCGTATATTTATAATCTCTTTTAAAAAATGACTTCACAGGTAGAAAATTTGAGATGAGAGAGGGAAAACTGATCCTCACATAGAACAGGTGTACCTAAACATTTAGGAAGAGGAACTTTAGCAAATCACATTGTAAGTAAGAGAGACAATGAGATGAACTATTCTGATGCAGTGTTTTAGCATTTAGAATTAGTTCTAAAGTTAAACTGCAGATGGCACCTGCATCCCTTAGAAAAATGCTGGCTTTGTGTTGATTAATCTGAGTTTTAGTCTCCCTTTTAATTTAATTTAATTTATTTATTTTTAATTGAAGGATAATTGCTTTACAGTATTGTGTTGGTTTCTACTAAACATCAACATGAATCAGCCATAGGTTTACCCATGTTTCTTGATTTGTTTTCAATAGAAGAAGAGTTTTGCTTTGCTTCATTAAGTGTTGTGTTTTTCCTTAATGAAATTAGATTTTAAATCTTGGTGAGATGGTATCCCAAGTTGAAAATGTTCCAATGATTAGCATGAGATAGAAGTATAGATCTATATACACACACACGGATGTGAATGTACATGTGTATTCCTCAGTTAACACAGTGAAAAATTTCATGCAAGTCTGGTAATGTGCATGTGTGCTGTCGTGTCCGACTCTTTGCGACCCCATGGAGTCTAGCCTGCCAAACTCCTCTGTGCATGAGACTTTCCAGGCAAGAAGACTGGAGTGGGTTGCCATTTCCTCCGCCAGGAGATCTTCCCAACCCAGCGATTAAACCTGCGTCTCCTGTGTCTCCTGCATTGCAGGTGGATTCTTCACCTGCTGAGCCATCAGGGAAAGCCCATTTCATTGCGCCCTTTGACCACATCGCCTTGCTTTGCCCACCTCCCAGCTCCTGGCATCCACCACTCTATTCTCTGTTTCTTTTTCATTTTTTTACTGAAGGATAATTGCTTTACAGAATTTTCTTGTTTTCTGTCAAACCTCAACATGAATCAGCCATGTTTATATATGTACATCTCTGTTTCTTTAAGTGCAATTTAAATTTAAGCCTTTGATCCATTTCAAGTTAAATTTTTTTTTTTTTTTTCACTGTAAAGTAACTCTTTTGTGTTTGGGCATTCCTATACCTATGAGAGAGTCTGTCTCTCTGCATGGACTATAAAAACGCTAGTACGTTTCTCCCTCAGTTTCCTTTGCAGGTAGGCTGCAGACCCTTGACATAGCCGTCTGGATATTTTAGCAGACGGCATTACTCCAAAAGGAAGAGTGCACCGGAATTCAACCTGGTGAGGGGGGAAGACAGTGGATGTGGTCACATCTTGTTTTCAGAGCCGATAAAGTGACCTCTTGTGTCTGGTGACACCACCCCATGACTTGAGTTGGGGGTATTGAGGTTGTGCTGTGATGTCTGTGCCTAAAAGGTGGCTGCAGTGTGGTGCTGACGGGAAGATTTTCTGTGGCTTTATCTCTGGTGTTTCTGATTCTGCATGTTCCCCATTTGCTTTTCTGGCTCTCCCAGGGATGCCTTGTGCCATTAATATCCCTTTCTACTTAAATGAGCTGATTCGAGTGTACTGTTTGTCAATCACATAGTTGATATCAGGATAATGTAAGGCAACAGGCAGTTGGGGGCATCTAAGGACCACCTCTGTGACGTGAGGTGGTTTTTCTCCTGGCTGTGTGCCTCCACGCCTTGGCCTCTGATCCTCTGGGGCATCTCCGAGCTTAACAGTATTTTTTAAAGTCATCTCTTTTCTAATTAAATTACCTATATATGGCTTTGACTGTTTGTTGAAAGATGCTGAAAATGCTGAAAATGAAAGGTATTAAGAGATGTTACTGCTGAAAGATGTAGTTATAAATAGTGAAACACAAAGTGACAAATATGTTACTTATTAAAAGTATACTTGTATAATTTTTTATTATCCATCATGTAATATTAACTTTAAATTTTAGACTAACAGAAAATGTATATCTAGATCTTATTACAAATTAATTATTTTTGCCTGGCAAAAAATTTGACGTTTATAGGTCTCTAAGAAAATACTGATTAGATTACAATGCAATTTCACACAGGTTTCAAAAATGAATTAATATCTATTGCCAGATAGTAATGTTTCAAGGATTTTATTTCTGAAAAATATTTTGATTAATCTTATCTAGATGTTTAAAATTTATGCTCACTTATTGAGATCATCATGGGATAGTTAACAAAATATCAAAAGATTTCACGGAAATATAATCATATATTCATATCTGTTTATAAAACCATTTTGGTTCACATATTATTTTTAGATCATGAAATATATATTTTAGCAGTTTGATTTTTAAAAGTTTATATCATCATATTAAAATATTTTATTTTTTCTGAGCTTTGTCTTAGTAATTTTGTTGTTTTAAAGAATCTGTGCATAAAAGATGCAATATCCTTTAAAGTAAATTAGGTTTACTTTTTTCTTTTTTGCCTTCTTGTAGTTCAAATAATATGATGATAGTTTAAATTCTTTGAAAATCTCTCTGAAATGTAGAATAAATGGATTAGGCCAGAAAATTAAAGATTTAAAGAATGCACTTTGTTGCATAAATTTAAGTATTCACAGCCCTTATGTCCTAATGCTTGAAACAAAGAGTCACAAATTTTTTTAATAAAGCTGTGCTAAAAAGAAATTCAAGTATCACATTGCTATTAAATAAATTTTAATGAATTGCCTGTTCTCTCACTTTTCTGAGTAAATTGTACCATTTTACATAATAAAATGTATAATTTTATTTTACTAAATAACAGAAATAATCTATTATTCTATTTTTTACTAAATAATAAGTAGATAATAATAATAACTTTTGGTAAATATTAGTGTTTTTATTTAAGATGCATACCTAAAGAGAGAAATAATACAGTATTTTAAATGTGACTAATCTACCTTAAATAAAGAATACAAATCGTTATGTAATTCATTTTAATATGCTTTGCAAAATTCCATTATTTTTCTTTCATGAACTGGCTTTGATTACTTATTCTGAGTCTAGATATAATCTAAATATAGTTGTATCTTTAGACTATATCTATATTTTATATATCAAACTAGGATTAAAAGCTTGACATATCATTTGAAAGGTTCTTCTTGAATTTCTTATAAAATTCCTGAGAGAATAGTTACCCCAATAATTTTTATGATATTTTTGAGGATTAGCACTTCTTCTACAGTAATTATGAATCATTTTAATGTGAATATGAGCTTCTTTTGCTAACATTATAATCTGATTTATTAAAATGTAATGTTACAAGCTGACAATGATTTCTCCACACATGTAATTTTGAATTTATAAATTTAGACTTTTCTCAAATTTTCAAGTATAATTTTTATATTCTATTTATAAATAACAATAATTCTCAAAATTAATTTTGAGAAAATTTATCACTGTACACTTCATTACACAAATATAGTTGATTAATATCCCTTAATAAACTTATTTTATTAATTTAAGATTTTCCTTTTCCTTTTAAAAATTATCAATTACTGATAAAAACATTTTCTCCTCATGTAATTCTAATAAATTAAAATTGTAAATACAGTGATTCATAAACATTTCAATGAAATCATAAACAGTACAATTTTATTATATTTTCAACTTAAATTTCCAAGTTTAAGTCAATACTTCCAAATATTTAAATATGCCTTATCATCTAAAACTTCAAAAGCTAAATGCCAAACATATATGTTGATGTACAGTTGACTTTATATATTCTTTCTATATTCAACACAAAATATTAGTATTTGGAAGCTTGTTCATTGTTTCTGTACTTGGTGCTATTCTTGAAATCCCAGACAGAGTTGCTAAGGCAAAAATCATAGTGTGGTAAGCAGCTCGGATGTCATCCGCTGGCTAAGTCTGTTTATCTGTCAGAATTTTTGGAGTCCTTGTGGGACCTCAACTTCAATATTGAACATTTTTCTTTGTTCATTATAATGTATTTTCTGTGTTAATAAGGGATTCCAAAATATAGTCCTATAAATGGTGCTGGTGTTTTTTTTGTTTTTTTTTTTTTTTACAGTTGAGTCTTTTGAGGTCAAGTAAAGCCATAACAAATTCTTTTACGTCCTCTCATTTTATGACTTGATTAATGCAAATATAATAATGAACAACTTTAGTTGTTTGGTTGCTTTTGCAACTCTAAGGACTGTAGCCCACCAGGCTCCTCTGTCCATGGAATTTCCCAGGTAAGAGTACTGGAGTGTGTTGCCATTTCCTTCTGCAGCAGATCTTCTTGACCCAAGGATTGAACCTGTGCCTCCTGCATTGGCAGACAGATTCTTTACCCCTGAGTCATCAGGGAGCACCCTCAGTGGGCTTCTTACCCATTGACTGAATTAAACTAATATGTTTATGGCCTAGCTGTATTTTAAATTATTTCCGTAGTATTGCTAGCTGGAAGATTCATATTTCTTGTAAATATGGAAATGACATTCCGTTGGTAATGTCAGGCACATTTTCTGTTTCCAAGTCACAGCAAGTGACAATTTTGCCATGTGTTCACCGTAAAATAACATGTATCATTATTTTTCTAGCTTCTTAAGTTTTACCACTGTTTTTTTTTTTTTTTTCCCAGCCTCTGTCCACCATCTGATCCCCAAATTAAGTCTATGTATTTTTCATTTTGTTATTGCAGCCACCCTCTGTAAGAATCATTTCCTTTATCAGCTCTCTTCAGCTGCATAAAAAGATAATTATAATTCAGTGGCTTGGGACAACAGTGTATTTTGTTCAGGTGGATGCAAGGTCAGCTGACCTCCACTGGCCCAGATGGGCTCGGCTTCTTGTTAAGGTTGGACTCAGATCTGCTTCCTATGTTTATTTAGGGGACAGAAGTTCCTGGGGAAGCTCTTTCCACAGTGATGGCTGAGGCATAAGACAAGAAGCCTAACCACACAAATTCAGTTCAGATTTCTGCAGTCTGTCACTTTGGCTAATATCTCATTGTCAAAGCCTAGAATCAAGGGCTGGGGAAAGCAACTCTGTCCATAGAAGTAGAGGAGAGAGAATGAGTATTTGTAACAGTAATCTAGTGGCGCTAGTGGTCAAGAATCCACCTGCAGATGCAGGAGACATAAGAGATGCGGGTTTGATTCCTGGGTCGGGAAGATCCCCTAGAGGAGGGCATGGCAACCCACTCCAGTATTCTTGCCTGGAGAATCCCATGGACAGGGGAGCCTGGTGGGCTACAGTCCATAGGGTCTCAAAGAGTCGGACACAACTGAAGCAATTTACCATGCACCCCATACAATCTACTACACGGATGAGGACTGGCCATTTGCAAAGGTTGACCTTTGTTAATTACAAGTGGAAATAAACAATTATTTTCAGTGATTCACTGTAACAGACGTGGGCATGGGAAAAATAATCAGTGATGAGATACTAAAGGACCAGATTTTAATTCAAGTTTTGTCACTTATTCTACAAATAGAGAAATTAATTTCAATTATTTTAACTAATTTAAAGATCCCAGGGAAATTACTTTATTAAAACAGAATTGCAAAAAATACAGTATTTTTGTATCTCCAATAAATGATTGATTACTTAAATCATTAGGTGGGCTCCTTAGTATTCTTTGTCATGTCAAAGAATTCTTCATATACAGTCACAGTATGAAGTTGGATTAAAACCATGTTAAACTTAGAAACATATATACCTCCTGTGTAAGGAAACAATATGAATAAGAAACATTGAAAGAAATGAATGAACAATGCAGGAGAAAGTAGGCAGAAAGTCAATTATTTGATACTGGCAAAGCCAAATTAAATATATTTAAACTACTGTAAAGCCAGTTGGCAGAAAAACAAATTAAACTGACTTTTATCCAATATTTGCTATTTTTAATAAGCTAAAAGAAAGTTTTCTGTCATGACAATGATCATATGCAAATATCAGAAATTAGGAAAATAGAAAATCTAAAATTGAATGCATTCCTAAAATTGTTTTTAAATTGTAAGACTGTTTCGCTTTTGGTTCTCTGTTTAGAATGCGCTTATCTTTGGAAAAAGAGATAGAACGACTGGAGTCGGCTTTGTCTGTGTGGAAATGGAAGTATGAAGAACTGAAAGAATCAAAGGCAAAAAGTCTGAAACAGGTAGGGAGGTGAACGATATAAAGGGAGCGTGAATGTATTTTCTCTGTTCCATGTGTAACCTGGTGGGCAGAAGGCTGAGCAGACAGAGAAAGGAGGTTGACAGATTGAATTCCTTCTGTAAGAGAGAGATTTCAACTCCTGTATCAATAGTGGAATCCGTGGAATCAAACTTGAGCCATAAGAAATCTTGTTCTACAAGATTTTAAATATATATAATATATTATATATATATTATATATTTATATAAATATATAAATGTTCTACAATATTTTAAAAATAACACACAGTTTAAATTATCAACCACATGACACAATTAACTATCCAGTTCTGGCACACATGAGGAGATAGACAGCTGAAGATGCCGTCTTATCCGAGCATCTATAATAAACAGCTTTATCTTACTCTTTCATAAAGCTGTCTGAAAATATTCATTTATCTTAAATGTGTTTAGGTTCTTTTCATATTGGCATTATAGTTATTCAGAATTAGCCATTAGCCTTTATACAGTTCCTTTGTGCTTTCATCAGTAAAATGCTGTCATGAATGCTTTCCATGATTTATTAATATTCATTATTTAAATAATATTGTGTGTATTCTGTGTGCTAAGACACTGTGCTAGGCAAGTGTGTGAGGCAGAATAATAAGGAGACCAAAGTAAAGCAAAATATTGAACAAAAGCACTGACAGGCTAAATGCTCTCAAATGAATTACAGTTTAGTTCATATGTGTGCTATATACATACATACACATATATGGTGGAGAAGACTCTTGAGAGTCCCTTGGACTGCAAGGACACCAAATCAGTCAATCCTAAAGTAAATCAACCCTGAATGCTGGTTGGAAAGACTGATGCTGAAACTGAAGCTCAATACTTTGGCCACCTGATGCAAAGAACTGACTCATTGGGAAAGACCCTGATGCTGGGAAGGATTGAAGGCAGGAGGAGAAGGGAAGGGGGCGACAGAGGATGAGATGGTTGGATGGCATCCTTGACTCAATGGGCATGAGTTTGAGCAAAGTCCAGGAGATAGTGAAGGACAGGGAAGCCTGGCATGCTGCAGTCCATGGGGTCGCAAAGAGTCGGACGCGACTGAGCGACTGAACAGCAACCAATACACATAAGATCTGTTGGTGTGCTGACAGCTATCTAAAGAAGCTGTGTATCAAAATATTATGTAACTATGCCTTAATCTAAAACACTCCTCCACCAGTTTCATCAGAAGCAATAGTTTCTGTTTATGAAATTCCATGTGAATGTTGCTGCAGGTTTTTTTCCAGCAAGTGATAAAGTGTGGAGTCATTGACCCAAGTCTGCCGAGATACAGTGAGGGAATATATGCACGAACCTCTGTTGCCCGTACATGCCTTCCTTATTATGGGTCATTTGCAGGCATCCTGACGTGCGTAGAACATAGTTATCATCATTCACAGGTTTACAACTAGTCTGCTCCTTCAACCCAACGTCTCCTGCCTAAAAATCATTTTTTTTTCTTTTTTTTTTTTTTTTTTTGGTGCATTGGCCGGGAAACGAATAAAAATCATTTTTTAAATAAAGATAATTTCAAACTGTGAGAACCACAGACAGTTTGGGAACATTTCTCAATGAGACGTAAATTTGAAAAAGTTAAGCTAGATAAAGTTTATTTCTGCCTTATGGATTCATGTTATACTGTCAGAGGGGTTTGTTTGCATCTTAAACCGTGGGTATGTATGTGATGTATGCGTGTATACAGACACATTTATGATGGATTCACCGTATTTATATTCACAGGTACCTAAGTGAACATGATGTCTCTGGGTGTGAACACTGAAAGTAAATTGATGTTCTATAGGAAAAACATCTCATAATGCAAAAACCATATTATGCTTAGGATGTATGTGTATTTGTCTTAGAATGAGTTCTAAATCTGAATGAGAAAATTAATGCTTAAGATAGAATACATCTTTAATTGAAACCATGCATTTACAATCTCCTGCCACTAGTGGGCAGTGCAGACTTGATAACATCAATTTAGCTTTTCCAAAGCAACTGTTTTTGAAAAAGCTCATGGTTTTGAGTTGGTTTACAAAATGATAATTATATTTTAAAACATTTAGTGATTTCTATTCAAAGATGATATTTGAGGGTTTCAAATTGGAAAATGTATACTTTAAATTGCTTAACACAGCTTTGTCGATGAGAAAAAATAAAACCAACGTAGCATCTCACAGTGTAAATAGGGTCTATATTTTTATGCCCATGCAGGAATATATATTAAAACATATGTGATCCTTTTACTAGATAAAATGACAGAATGTTTGGAACAGAGGAAGCTTCAAAATTGTTGAGGAAAATTTGTTTAAATATTTGAACTTTTGAATGCATCTTTCAGTTAAATGAACTAAAAATCTGAAAAATGAAGAAAACTGGCAATGAATGAAAAAAAGAGTTTTTATTGCAGGGGATGAAAAGTTAACAGAGATTTAAAAAAATATCGTTTGAATTATTTACAGGGAATTAGTTTTCTAAAATATGTTTGTTTATTTATTTGGCTGTGGCAGGCCTTAGTTGTGACATGTGGGAGCTAGTTCCCTGATCAGAGATGGAACCTACACCTCCTGCATTGGGAGCACAGTATTAACCACTGGACCACTGGAGAAATCCCTACGTGGGATTTTTTTTTTTTTAATATTTCTTTCCACTTCCTAAAAGGGAATTTGTGATATTCAGAGACTTTGGAAGTCATGTGGTATATACATATCATTTACTTTTATAAAACATTATAGAATGTTTAAAAAAATTTAGACAATAAAAATACTTAGTCACATGTAATTTTTATATATTCTTTGTTTAATTGTTTTGTGATAGATTGTCAGAGACAGGAATCTTACAGTACATTTAGAAAGGTCATTGTACAGTAGTTGTAAGTGTGAAATATTTAAAATTCAAATAAGTTGGTTGACAGTCAGAAAAAGTTAGCATGATACATCCTCTGGAACTTCATGTGAATTCTCCTTTCTTACTCTACTTCTCAACAATTCTGATAAATTACCCTTCCTTTCACTGTAGCTTTTCATCTATAAAAGTTTTTGAAGATTGCATAATTCTTTTTAAATGCCTGAAACTTACAAACAAATACATGCCTGGCTAAAAACTGCTGATGGAAAGATTAGCAATTTTTAGAGTTGGAAACAGATGTGCTTAATAGACCGGGTTTTTTAAAAATGTATTTTAAAGTGTGGTGTGTTTTAGAGGGAAATCATTCTTAAATCACTGACATTTAGAGAAGAGTAAATATGAGAATTTAATTGTAAAATCTAATAGGTATTTAAAATGCAACTAAGACAGTGAGCAGCAGTAGAGATGGTTATATTCGAAATGCTGTTCCCATGCTGAATTTAATACTTAGTCAGCTTCCCTCTGTGAGTCTGTGAATATTGATTTGAAATTAGATTATGAATTCCAAGAGTGCTGTAATGACCATTTTTATGAAACTCATGATATAGAGAATCAAATATTCAGGTAAGTATTACCAATTACAAATAAGTATGATACATTGCTTTAACAATAAATGACTCACTCTTTACATAATTGAAGATTTTTTTTACCATATGTAGAGAAATAAAATTGGCCTTAGCTAAAATATGAAATTGTATCTTTTTAATCTGTCTTTGAAAGTTTTATTCTTTTACCTGGTGTTTTTTTAGGGACTTTATTTAGAAATCTTCTATCTTGTGATAATAGCAACGTTCCTAGTAGCTTATTATTTACAGTGTTCTTTGATAAATATTTGTATTAAATACTTGTAGTGTTAGTCGGTCAGTCGTGTTCGACTCTGTGATCTCATGGACGGTAGCCCTCCAGGCTCCTCTGTCCATGGAATTTTCCAGGCAAGAGGACTGGAGTGGGTTGCCATTTCCTTCTCCAGGGGATCTTCCCGACTCAGGAGTAGAGCTCCAGTCTCTCGAGTCTGCTGCATTGGCGGGCAGGTTCTTGAACACTGTAGCACCGGGGAGAGTAGGTGAAATCCTAGACTAGTTTTTTTTATTACCTGAGAGGCTACTGCCCTACATTGCTGAAGATTTTAGATTTTTCCAGGGCACTGAAGTGAACCGTCACATCTATCATTTTATGCATCATGAAAATCTGTTCAGCTTGTTCTTTGCAAGACATAAATTAGCTTATCAGGAGAAAGAGTGAGACTGATAAAATACCATATTAGAATTCTATAAATGTATATGAGCAATGAAGCCTATGGGACACCACTTTGCTCATACAAGTGCCTTCAAGACCTTTAAAACAAACGTAGTTAAGAATAATGTAAGCACTAAATTACGTAAGTCAGAATTAATTGAACCACTAGTGGATAATTTATAGACATTGTCAAGGTAACCCTCAGAACACTGAGATGACTGACTTAACTCTGAGGCTATTATAAGTATTATGAAAGAAAATTAGGCTACTCAGAACCTACTTTACTTGTACTAATAGAAACATAAAATGGTAAAGTTACATCTGGTTAAGTTAACCAATACTATTTTAAATTTTTAAATATATTACAAAGAAGTCAACTGATATTTAATTAATCTACACAAATGAATACTTTGAGAATGATGATTAAAGTAGGTTGAAAAGATAAAAGATAAGGTCTCTAAAGGAGTTACACAGTGGCCATGGCCCCACACAGTGGGGAATAGTCTATCTGTGAACATTTTTATTCTCTATTCCAGCTGATGGGACACTTTCCAGCGATGCATGCCTCATAAATCCAAAAATTCTGGTTTTATCTTTTCCCAGAAGAAATCCCTATACAGGGATAGTTAAGACCATTAGTTAAGACCATTCTGGAGATAAGGAGCCCGCTTTTAGTAAACAACATGAGCTTTTTTTTTTTTTTTTTACCAGCAAGGCAGTTTTCATGTTGAAAAGCAGATTGAATCAAGGCATTCTGCTCATGTCAGCTCTGCTATGTATATACTGACGCCAAAGGTATTGATTGTATACACTTGAGTGAAGGAAGCAGCTATAAAATAGGAATGCGTAGTATACCATTTAAAAAACTGTGATATAAAAAAATATGAAAAATTTGTGTCCATTGTTTTCATCTACATTATCATTTTGTAACTCTATAAACATCTCTTTTTCTTCAAATATACACTTTGAAGGCAGAGACTGGAGTTAGGAATTCGTGATATTTTGGGGGTAGAAGGTGGCATGTTTTTTGGTGGGGGGAGTTCCAAGTGTTTCTAATGATTTTGTTTAGCTTTATGGAAATATAATTGATCTGCAAAAAATTGCACACAATGTATCCATTTTGATGAGTTTAGACAGACATTCATGTTACCATTATTACGACATAGCACTAAACTTGTCCGTCACTTCCAACATTTCTCTTGTGTTCTTGTGTGTGTGTGCTTGTTTTGTCGTAAGAACACTTCACATGAGATCTATCCTTTTAACACATTGGGTTGACCTAAAGGTGTGCTCAGATTTAAACCTGAACATTTTAAAGGGTGCAATGCCATATTGTTGGGCTTCCCAGGTGACGGAGTGGTAAAGAATCCACCTGCCAAGTGGGAGATGTGGGTTCAATCCCTGGGTCACAGAGATCCCCTGGAGAAGGAAATGGCAACCCACTCCAGCATTCTTGCCTGGAGAATCCCATGGACAGAGGAGCCTGCTGGGCTACAGTCCAAAAGAGTTGGGCGTGGCTTAGCAACTAAACAACCACCTCAATATTTTATTGTTAACTACAAGTACTATGCTGTACTGCAGACCTCTCAAACTTACTCATCTTGCTCAACAGAAACTTTCTATTCATTTAAACACAATTCCTCATTTTGCCCTCCCCTGCTCCTAACCCCTGGTAACCATTCTATTCTATATTTCTGTACATCGGGCTGTTTTAGATATACCTCATATGAGCATCATGCCGCATCTGTCTTTCTGTTGTTGACTTATTTCACTTAGCATAATTTCCTCTAGGTTCATCCATGTTGCAAATAGCAGGATTTCCCTACCTGTAAGGCAGAATGAGATTCCATTGTATGTATATACCTCATTGTCTTTATTCATTCACTGTCGGTGGACTTTTGGCTTGTTTCCTTGTCTTGGCTGTTGTGAATAATGCAGCAGTAAACAGGAGGATGGCCTTCCCCTGTGGCTCAGCAGTAAAGCATCCGCCTGCAATGCGGGAGCTGCAAGTTCAATCCCGGGGTCAGGAAGATACCCTGGAGGAGAGCAGGGCAACCCACTCCAGTATTCTTAGACAGAGGAACCTAGTGGGCTACAGCCCCTGGGGCCGCAAATAGACACAAGTGAAGTGACAGCATGCATGCATGCACCCAAACACGTGCATGCAGATTTCTCTTAGAGACCCTAATTTCAATTATTTTGGTTATGTACCCAGAAGTGGGATTGCTGGATCACATGGTACTGATATTTTTAATTTTTGAAGTAACCCCTGAACTGTTCTCCATAGTGGAGCTTTCCCATATACCCCCTGTCCGTACCCATACAAGCCGTTCCAATGGTCAGTATCACTCAACAGAATGATGCACGTTTTAACCAAGGATGAAAGTACATTGACACATAATCACCCAGAGTCTACCATTTACCCTAGGGTTCAGTCTCAGTGTGAATGTACCTTAGGGTATGTTCTGTGGGTTGTGACCTGATATATATCCACCATGATGCTATCAAATGTAGTGTTTTTACCGTCTTAAAAATCCTCTGCTCCATGCATTCATCCTTCCTTGCCCCACCCCTTCCAACACTTGGTAACCACTGATATTTTATTGTCTCCATAGATTTGCCTTTTCAGAATGTCATAGAGTTGGAATCACACAGTATGTAACCTTTTTAGATTGACTTCTTTCATTTAATGATATACTTTCCTCCATGTCTTCCTTCTCATGGATTAATAGCTCCTTTCTTTTAGTGCTAAATAATATTCCATTGAAAGGATGTACCGAAGTTTATCAATCACCTGCTGAGGGATATCTTGGTTGCTTCCAAGTTTTAGCAATTATGGACAAGGCTGGTGTGGACTTCTATGTCCAGGGTTTTATGTGGTTTTCAGTCCCTTTTCCCTGATAGCTCAGCCAGTGCAGGAGACCCCCGCTTTGATTCCTGGGTTGGGAAGATCCCCTGGAGAAGGGAAAGGCTACCCACTCCAGTGTTCTGGCCTGGAGAATTCCATGGCTTGTATTAATAGATCTGCCTGTGGTGCAGGAGACCCACATTTGATCCCTGGGTTGGGAAAATCCCCAGGAGTAGGAATGACAGCCCACTCCAGCATTCTTGCCTGGAGAATCCCAGGGACAGAGGACCCTGTTAGGGTTGCAAGAGTCGGACGTGACTTAGTGACTAAACCACCACCTCCACAGTCCCTTTTCAGTTTTTACACATTTGTTTTTAATTGGAGAATAATCACAATGTTGTGTTGATTTCTGCCGTACAACACACATGAATCAGCCATAAGTATACATGTATCCCCTCTCTCTGGAACGTCCCTCCCACCCCACTCCCCTCATCTCACCCCTCAAGGTCATTACAGAGTGCGAGGCTGAGCTTCCTGTGTTGTACAACAACTTCCCACTAGCCAAGGTCGCTTCTGTCACGTCCGACTCCCTGCAACCCTGTGGACTGCAGCCTGCCAGGCTCCTCTGCCCATGGGGATTGTCCAGGCAAGAATACTGGAGTGGGTTGCCATGTCCTCCTCCGTGGTATCTTCCCTACCAAGGACTGAACCTGAGTCTCTTATGTCTATTGCACTGGCACGCAGGTTCTTTACCACTAGTGCTACTGGGAAGCTATCTATTTGACACATGATAATGTATATATTTCAATGCTATTCTTTCAGTTGGTATCCCCTCTCCTTCCCCCACTGTGTCCCCTAATTATTACCCCCTGCTGAAATGGGTTCCTGTCTTAGATTATTTTCTAGGTCACTGGTCACCTTCTAGACAGCAGCATCTGAATGAGGCATCCTCAGGGTTGTGTCCAGGATAGCAGCTCCAAGTATGGCAAGTTATGTGGGAGGCCCTGAGCGTAGCTGCTCAGATGAGAAGGAGCTCTGGACGTGGTGGAGACTCAGAGCATCACGCCCTCCTCTGCTGGGCTCTGGTGCATCCTAATTAGTACCAGTAGTTTTCAAGAGAGCGGAGAAATCATAAGGACAGAAGGCTCCTTTAGCTGGTATTTTTACAGAGATCATATGGGAGAACTGAGAAGGCACAGATGACACACCAGAACAAAGAGTATTCTTTGAAATGCACTTTAGAATGTGTAATTGTCACTTGAGGCAATTTTCTTTTGTAATATAGTTCTGAGGTTGGGATCAAAGCCAATGGAATATATAATTCTGTATTCGCGTTAACATCATCTAGTATACACAAAAGGAGGTGCTGATGAAATCTCACGAGAGTTCTCACATGGATAGTCTGGATATTATAAAAAGAATAGTAAATAATCTTTTTCTTTAGTTGTACCAAGTTAGCAAAATGCATTAGATTCAACTGAAAATAATTTTTTAAAATATGTATGTCCAAAAAAAAAAATATGTATGTCCAGGTATCTCTTGAAAGATTTTGATTTAATTGGTTAGGATTGCTGACTATATATCTGTGTTTTTAGAAACTTATTATCCTGGTGTGCATCTTAAATTAATATCTGCTGCTCTAAAACATGACTTGGAGAGGAGGGTGGGAAGTGTGGAAATCCCCAAAACCCACTGTGATAATTTTACATTAAAGCTCAACTTGGCTTGGCCACCACCACGTGCCCATGTATCTGGTCAAACATTCTGAGTGTGTCCATGAGGGTGTTTTGAGATGAAAGTAGCATTTGAATGAGTAGACTCAGTAAAGCACTTTGCCCTTCCTGATGTGGGTGGTCGTCATCTAATAAGCTGAAGGCCTGAATAAACAAAAAGTTTGACCTACATGCAAGTAACAGGGAATTCCTTTTACCTCTGTCTTTGACCTAGAATACCAGTTCTTCTCTAGTTTTGGACTAAAATGGAAACCAGTTTTCATGGAGGATCTCGAGCCTATTGGGCTTAGATTGGAGCTCTCATGTAGGATCTCGAGCCTATTGGGCTTAGATTGGAGCTCCACCATGAGCCTTTCTGGTTCTCAGGTCTTTTAACTTGGACTGGAGCTTTTACCTCTGGGACTCCTTGGTCTCCAGCTTGCTGACTGTACATATTGGGGATTGTCAGCCTCCATAATCAAGTGAGCCAATTCCCTATGATGAACATTTTTATGGAAAATAAAAATAAATGAAATTCTATGTATGTATCAGTTCAGTTCATTTGCTCAGTAATGCCTGACTTTTTATGACCTCTGAAGACTGTAGCATGTCTGTCTTCCCTGTCCTTCACTATCTCCCAGAGTTTGCTCAAACTCATGTTCATTGAGTCATTGATGCCATCCAACCATCTCATCATCTGTTGCTTATTTCTCCTTCTGCCCTCAATCTTTCCCAGCATCAGGGTCTTTTCCAGTGAGTTGGATCTTTGCATCAGGTGGCCAAAGGATTGGAGCTTCAGCTTCAGCATCAGTCCTTCCAAAGAATGTTCAGGGTTGATTTCCTTTAGGATGAACTGGTTTGATCTTGCTGTTCAAGGGACTCTCAAGAGTCTTCTCCAACACCATAGTTTGAAAGCATCAATTCTTCAGTGCTCAGCCTTTTTTATGGTCCAACTCTAAAATCTGTACATGACTACCAGAAAAATCATAGCTTTGACTATATGGACATATATATAGGCTTCCCAGGTAGCTCAGCTGGTAAAGAATCTGCCTGCAACGCAGGAGACCCTGGCTTGATCCATGGGTTGGGAAGTTCCCCTCGAGAAGGGATAGGCTACCCACTCCAGTATTCTTGGGCTTCCCTGGTGGCTCAGATGGCAAAGAATCCACCTGCAATGCGGGAGACCTGGGTTCAACCCTGGGTCACAAATATCCCCTGGAGAGGGAAATGGCAACCCACTCCAGTGTTCTTGCCTGGAGAATCCCCATAGACAGAAGAGCCTGCCAGGAGTCCATGGGGTTGCAAAGAGTCGGACTGAGTGACTAAGCGTGTGTGTGCTCATGCACACACATACACATATCTTGGTCTGTTTCTCTAAAGAACCTTAATACATCAACTTTACCAAAAAAGCTATAAGCTGACCATATCTTCTCTCTGAAAGTCCTAGTTTCTTTCTGCTCAATGATTTTTTCTCTTTTCCAGTTGTATTAATATAACTGGCATTGAAAGAGCTACATGTACTCCTGGTTAGTGACATCAATAATAAAAAGAAATAAATACTTTATATAGTTTATGACATCTTACTTCTGGCCTATTTTCCATTGTTCTGACTTTTTTTCACTATATAGATAATTTTCGCTGATTCTAGATAATGCATTGTTTATATAAAAGCCACAAAGTCCCAAAGAAGAAAGCTGATTTTGTCAGCTCTTTCATCGTGGGAAAGACTTATACAGATCAGGTTCAAATCTCCAATGAATTTGAAATGCCATATGTTAGGGGAAAGGAAGAACCTATTAACAAGTTTCAAGTCACCAAATTAGTGAAAAATCATGTAAAATGGAATGTTTCCAAGAGTAGCATAATTACATTACAAACAGCATCATATGCAAAAGTTCAAGTGCCATTTTAATATTGACAGAGAGAGTTTAAGTATGAAATCTTTGAATTGATTTTGAATCACATTCACAATGATAAATTATCTACAAAGAAAAATGGATGAGGAGGCCTCTTGATTCTTCCTAAAATAGGGATGCCAAGGAGACAAATTAAGAGGTGAAACTTGTATTGTGTTTCAGATTGTTTGATTAAGAATGCTTCTAACAGATGCTCTTTGTGACTTAAATGAGAAGATTTAATTGCTGTAATTCTTTTGATTAAATTAATCTTTCCTTTTTACCTATTTTAATAGGTTTATTTATATATAATTCAGGCTTACCAGGTGGCTCAGTGGTAAAGAATCCAGCTGCCAGTGCAGGAGATGTGGGTTCAATACCTGGGTTGGGAAGATCCTCTGGAGAAGGAAATGGCAACCCACTCCAGTATTCTTGTCTGGAGAATCTCATGGACAGAGGAGCCTGGCAGGCTGAAGCCCACTGGGAGTCAGATACAACTTAACAACTAAGCAACAACAACAGATATAATTCACATACCATGCAATTCATTGTAAAGAGCATAATACAGTGGTTTTTAATATATTCACAGACTTGTGCATCTGTCACCATAATCATCATCGGTTGAGAAGGAAACCCTAGATCCCTTAGCATGCATGCATGCTTAGAGTTGTCTGACCCTTTGTGACCCCATGGACTGTAGCCACAAGGCTCCTCTGTCCATGGGATTCTCCAGGCAAGAATACTGGAGTGGGTTGCCATTTCCTCCTCCAGGGGATCTTCCCAACCCAGGGATAAAACCCGTGTCTTCTGTGTTGGCAGCCAGATTCTTTACCATCTATGCCACCAAGGAAGCGGATCTTTCAGCAGTCACTTCTTAGTTCCCTGAAATCCCCTCAGCTTTAGGTCATCACTGATCTAATGTAATACTGTAGGTTTACCCATGCTGGACATCTCATAGCAATGCAACTTTAAATGGCTTCTTTCAGCTTATGTAGATTTTTAAATTGAGTTTCTACAATCTGCCTTCCTACCAATTATTCCTATGACAACTCAATAAAGAACATAAACATGCTGATTTTTTTAATGGGAACCTCATTTAGAAAAAAAATTAGGAGGCATTATCTTCTGTTTCCCATGCATGCTTAGTCGCTCAGTCGTGTCCAACTCTTTGTGATCCCATGGGCCATAATCTGCCAGGCTCCTCTGGCCACGGGATTCTCCAGGCAAGAATACTGGAGTGGGTTGCCATTTCCTACTCCATCTGTTTCCCATAAGAAAATATATTAACATTTAGCTATTTTGTGCATGTCTGAAGCAAGAGGTTAACAGTTTAAAATGATATGATTTTTCTAAATGAAAGCTTTGATTTTGACAGGTGTTCGGGTGCATATACTTAATTGCTCAGTCATGTCCGACTCTTTGGGACCCCATGGACTGTAGCCCGCCAGGTTCCTCTGTCCATGGGGATTCTCCAGGCAAGAATACTGGAGTGGGTTGCTATGCCCTCCTCCAGGGGATCTTTCAGACCCAGGGATTCAACCCAGATCTCCCACATTGCAGGTGGATTATTTACCCTCTGAGCCACTAGGGAACCCCAAGATTACTGGAGTGGGTAGCCTATCCCTTCTCCAGGGGATCTTCCCCACCCAGGAATTGAACTGGGGTCTCCTGAATTGCAGACGAATTCTTTACCAGGGTAAAGAATTGAGCTACCAGGTAAAGCTAAAGGTAAAGAACTGAGTTACCAGGGTTAGATACATAGGTCATCAAGATGTATAGGTCATCAAGAGACCAAGACTAAACAGGAAAACAAAGAAAACATTTCAGTTTCTAAAACTTTGCAGAAAAAAAAGATATTCTTTCATTATTACCAAAGTTGGAACTGATTTCTTATTTGGTGAAGTTAAATCACAACTTTAGCCCTAATAAAATATATTCAAACATGAGTATTTGATTTTTCCTAGTCTTACACTATGGTAATTATGTGCAGCTTCAGGCAATATTTAATTAAGAATTAAACGATGCTAATCCTTAAAAATCCTGTTTTCTAAAATTAAAAATCTAAAACACGCCTTTGCCTCCCTAAAAACTTTAATGTTCTGTAGTTTCACGTTCTATGTACAAAAACAGAACCCAGTTCTATATACAAAAGAACCCCAGTGAACCCCATACACTAATAATCATTGTCTCATGGCCACACTTTTTTTACCTCTATGATCTTCATCCCCATTCCCAACTGTATTATTCCATCTGGAAGCATTTTCATTTATATCTCAAAACATAAGGCCTCTTTTCTTGTTAAACACAGCAATATCATTTTCAAACCTAAGAAATTAACATTACTTTGCTAATATCAAATACTCAGTGTTCAAATGTCCAGTTTTTAAGTAAACATCAATTTTATTTTCACAGATGACTCATTTGAATAAAAACTCAAATGAAGCTCAGACATTTTAATTGGATATATCTTTGTGTGTTTTAATACGTAGGTTTTTCTTTATAGTTCTTTATCCTTTTTTCTGTCTTATAATTTACTTAAAAAGCCAAGTCATTTATCTTATAAAGTTTTATTTTGGATTTTAGAGATTGCATCCTGTGGTGCTATTTAATATGTTTCTCTGCCCTCCATATTTCTCGTAAAAGGTTGGTTGGACCAATAAGTTTAATGTAAGTAATTGTTTCAGAGTGTTCTCTTAGGCAGTGTGTTCTTCCCTAAGAAGCCCGTGGTTTTTGGATGTCCCCATATTGCTAACAAACTGATGTGTGATCAACTTTCTCAGGGTTCATATTTAAAAAAGGATAAATAAAACTGATGATAATTCTTATTTCATTTCTATCAATAAGTAATTTCATCCATGGATACACAAACTAATTGGAAAAATGTGTCCATCTCATTAAAAGACACATTGCCAGTAAGTGATTAATTTATATTTAACAATTATGTATCACAATATGTGCTATTGGATCTTATCTTTACGAAACCATGTACCTGAAATAATCTTTAAGATAATTCAATCCAAAATACACTTTTTAACATTTGGAACCTTACAATCGTAATATATGCATACATATTTCATGTACATATTTCTATTGCATCTTATAGAGTAAAAACCTTTTCGAGTATAAACATGCTACAATATGATGACATGAAAGAGATAGAATAGAAATAAAAATTTAAGAAATAAAATTAACAATATAATTTTTTTAACAAATGAGAGTGAATATCACATTTCTGTGGTTTTTAGATGTCATTGCGTGAAGCATGATGTAACCATTTTACTTAAAATGTCAGTAGTTAAAATTCACCAGAAATTTTATTTTTTGAATCTAAATAAATATAATATTTTAAGACACACTTTAAAAAGGTAACGGATACTTTAGCATGAGAGCAAAAGTGTTTAAAGACCACTAAAATCAGTGGGTTTTTTTTCACTAGAAAGATACAATAAAATTTGTGTTAATGGTAGTTACACATTCTTTAGTCTGTTTACTGCCATTCTTTCAGGCTGAGGGGGGGAATTAGGTAAAGTTTACTTAAAAGAATATTTGACTAAGTTTTGAATCTATAAGTGATGAAATTTTGGAGGCTTCTCTGTATGCTTATGGTTAATTCAAGTTATTTGAATGAGCTGAACTTTCATCTCACACACTAGTAAAATAATGCTTAAAATTCTCCAAGCCAGGCTTCAGCAATACGTGAATCGTGAACTTCCAGATATTCAAGCTGGTTTTAGAAAAGGCAGAGGAACCAGAGATCAAATTGCCAACATATGCTGGATCATCAAAAAAGCAAGAGAGTTCCAGAAAAACATCTATTTCTGCTATATTGACTATGCCAAAGCTTTTGACTGTGTGTATCACAATAAACTGTGGAAAATTCTGAAAGAGATGGGCATACCAGACCACCTGACCTGCCTCTTGAGGAGCTGTATGCAGGTCAGGAAGCACCAGTTAGAACTGGACATGGAACAACAGACTGGTTCCAAATAGGGAAAGGAGTACGTCAAGGCTGTATATCGTCACCCTGCTTATTTAACTTATATGCAGAGTACATCATGAGAAACGCTGGGCTGGAGGAAGCACAAGCTGGAATCAAGATTGCTGGGAGAAATATCAATAACCTCAGATGTGCAGATGACACCACCCTTATGGCAGAAAGTGAAGAAGAACTAAAGAGCCTCTTGATGAAAGTGAAAGAGGAGAGTGAAAAAGTTGGCTTAAAACTCAACATTCAGAAAACTAAGGTCATGGCATCTGGTCCCATCACTTCATGTCAAATAGATGGGGAAACAGTGGAAACAGTGCCAGACTTTGTTTTTTGGGGCTCCAAAATCACTGCAGATGGTGACTTCAGCCATGAAATTAAAAGACACTTACTCCTTGGAAGGAAAGTTATGACCAACCTAGATAGCATATTAAAAAGCAGAGACATTACTTTGTCAACAAAGGTCCGTCTAGTCAAGGCTATGGTTTTTCCAGTGGTCATGTATGGATGTGAGAGTTGGACGGTGAAGAAAGCTGAGCACCAAAAAATTGATGCTTTTGAACTGTGGTGTTGGAGAAGACTCTTGAGAGTCCCTTGAACTGCAAGGAGATCCAACCAGTGCATCCTAAAGGCGATCAGTCCTGCGTGTTCATTGGAAGGACTGATGTTGGAGCTGAAACTCCAATACTTTGGCCACCTGATGCAAAGAGCTGACTCACTTGAAAAGACCCTGATGCTGGGAAAGATTGGAGGCAGGAGGAGAAGGGGGCGACAGAGGATGAGATGGTTGGATGGCACCACTGACTCAATGGACATGGGTTTGGGTGAACTCCGAGAGTTAGTGATTGACAGGGAGGCCTGGCGTGCTGCGATTCATGGGGTCACAAAGAGTTGGATATGACTGAGCGACTGAACTGAACTGAACTGAACCTTGTTGCTAGCTCTCCCTGGGTCCATGGCATTTGGAGAGCCTTCTTCTAGTTTTTTTTTTTTTCAGTCTTCATTCAATTTGTCACAATATTCCTTCTACTTTTGTTTTGGGTTTTTTTTTGGCTTTGAGCATGTAGGATCTTAGCTGCCTGTCCAGAGATGCAGCCCGCACCCTCTACATTGGAAGGTGAGGTCATAAGCCCTGGAGCACCAGGGAGGTGCCTGCGTGGCCTTCTATTGGGGGCAGTCTCCATCCTGCATTCCTCACTGTTCATGAGAATCTGGTATCCTCACCTGCCTAACTGTTAAACACTTGGTCATATATTCTGAACTGGTTGATAATCAACACTTATCCCCAGAGCCAAATTATAAATGTATGTATCAACATGAAGGCAATGGGAAGAGCTACTGAAGTGTGTTGACCAAGGTCAATCTGATTATAACAAAAAATGACTCAAAGTTTCTTGTAAAGAAGAAATTGGGAGGCATGGATGATGAAAAAATGGTAGTCCAGAAAGAAATAATCAGATACCCTAAGCTTGGTGAGGGATGTGCAGAGATGTGGAAAGTTGAGAAATATACAAGTGAAAGAAATCATGATGTTTGGTGATTAACTGAATGTTGAATGCATTTTCCTTCTCCTGTATTATCTGATTAAATAAGAAAATATTTTAGTTTATGTTATACAATATTTTTGTTTTCTAGACATCGTCCCCAGAAAGATTTTCCACTCTATGCTAATCTAAATGTATTAGAGTAAATATTTACATGTACTGTTGCTAATTTTCCAGAAGCAAATTATGGCAGATATTTCTGAAGTCAGAGATATGATAAGTTGCCTGATTTAACCTTTCACAAATACTGCAGTATGAAAAGAGGAACTTTAAAGAGGAATTTTGGAATTATGATGCAATTAAAAAAAAAAAAAACTATTGCAGCAAGAGACTACACTTAAATGAATTTTACATAAAAGGACATAAACTTGGAAAATGTTTTCTGATGCTGACTCATTCACTTCATCAGACACCTCCTATTTCTGTCATATCCAATTTAACTAATGTGATATATCATTTGTGGATGACATTCATAATTCTGCTGAATTAATAACCTTTAGCATCTGCCTGTCCATGACTTTTAACTTTTCAGTTGCTAAATAGAGATTTTTAGTTACAGCTCCATTAATCTAAAGGTTTCCCAGGTGGTGCCAGTGTTAAAGAATCCACCTGCCAATGGAGGAGACACAGGAGACATGGGTTCAGTCCCTGTGTCTGGAAGGTTCTCTGGAGTATGAGATGGCAACCCACTCCAGTATTCTGGCCTGGAAAATTCCATGAACGAGCCTGGTGGACTACAGCCCATGGAGCTGCAGAGAGTCGGACAAGACTGAATGACTAACCACACACCATTAATTTAAACTTTAAATTGAAGAGCTAAGTGGCAAAATTAAGGTGGTTTTGAGTTCATAGTATTTTTAAATGATCAAAATAACTCATTTTTTTCTTTACTTTTGTAACAAAGATACTTATAATGTAGCAATGTGGTGGGGGAACTTAAATACGTGACTCTAGAATCTTTCAGAGTAGGAAGGAAACTAGAGTTCCATTTTGTTTTCCACTCTTTTCATTTTCATTATTTGAAACAAGGCTGGGAAGAATTCAGTGATTTGCCCCCAGCAAGAACCTGTTAAAGAAAATAACTCACTGTTTTAATAGGAGGGAGTATAGTTGTTTCATTAATATGCTAGTCATTTTTTCTGTTATATTTTTTTAATTGCTTTAGCTCTATAATATTTTATTTTTTGTTTTTATTTTCTTTTTTGTTCTTGCTTGTCTGAAGTCTGTAGGAAACAGGAGGTCAGGGTGGCTGGTTTAGAATCAAGGGTTGGATTAGGAGACCAGAACTGATGGTTATAGAACCAAGAGGCTAATAAAGATGTTGATTTATACTCTGATTGGATTGGGAAGCCTGAGGAAAGATTCGAATGCAGGAATTACATAATTTGACTCACTTTATAAAAAGCTTTATTTGACTGCTGTTTTGAGAAAGGAAATGCAGATCCACAAAGAGAAGCAGAGAGTGTGGCAGCTTATTAAAATAACCGAGGTCATGGTGGTTGACCAGGGCAGTAGTGGTGAAGTTAGAAAGTGAATGGATTTATTAAATTATGTGAAGGCCAAGTTCAGTTGATTTGTTTTTAGTCTGAATATGGCACATCAAAGAAAAAATATTAAGCATAAGTCAAATATTTTGGGCTTGCTCAAAGGGAAGGATGGAAGTGATATTTGCTGAGATGGCAAAGACTAGCAGAGGAACAGGACTTCCCTGGTAGCTCAGCTGGTAAAGAATCCACCTGCAATGCAGGAGACTCCGGTTCAATTCCTGGGTTGGGAAGATCCCCTGGAGAAGGGATAGGCTACCCACTCCAGTATTCTTGCCTGGAGAATCTCCATGGAACAGAGGAGCTTGGTGGGCTACAGTGCATGAGGTCACAAAGAGTCAGACATGACTGAGTGACTAAGCATAGCACAGCAGAGGAACATTTGAAGGAGAAGTCTTTTCAGTGTTAAAGCTTTGAAATCCTATGGAAGTGACAAGTAGAAAGTTGGGTGTGTGGATCAGGAATTCAGGGGAACACCTTCAGGATGGAACTAGACATTTGGAGGTTGTTAGAGTTGTGATTGATGTGCGATACCATGAGTATGCATGAGCTGTCCAAAGGACTGAGTGCATCAAGGGAATGGGTACCCTCCAATATTTAACTCTGTCTTCTAACTTTTCTAGTAAATTTTATCTGAAGGAAGGATGACTAAACATATTCTAAAAATATTGCTTTATTGTTGTTTAAAATTTGAAATTGCTTTGTCCTTAATTTAGGAATGTAATATGTATTTATAAATATGTAAACCTAGACAGCATATTAAATATGTAAACCTAGAGAGCATATTAAAAAGCAGAGGCATTACTTTGTCAACAAAAGTCTGTATAGTCAAAGCTATGGTTTTTCTGGTAGTCATGTATGGGTGTAAGAATTGGACCATAAAGAAGGCTGGGCACTGAAAAATTGATGCTTTCTAGTGGTGGTGCTGGAGAAGTCTCTTGAGAGTCCTTTGAACTGCAAGGAGATCAAACCAGTCAGTCCTAAAGGAAATCAACCCTGGAAGGACTGATGCTGGAAGGACTGATGCTGAAGCTGAAGCTCCAATGCTTTGACCACCTGATGCGAAGAGCTGACTCGTTGGAAAGGCATTCTTTCCTGATGCTGGGAAAGACTGAAGACAAGAGGAGAAGAGGGCGGCAGGGGATGAGATGGTTAGATAGCATGACTGACTCAATGGACATGACTCTGAGCAAACTCCAGGAGATATTGAAAGACAGAGGAGCCTGGCGTGCTTCAGTCCATGGGGTTGCAAAGAGTTGGACACGACTTAGGAACTGAACAACAAAAACAATTATGTTTCCATTTTTTCCTCAAGATCGTGATTAAAATTTTAATAAAACATTCTCATTCATATCTTAAATTGTATCATATTTCCTGTTTTGTTTTTTCCATCAGACATTTTATTCCTTAGTCCTGGTCACATTTTTTTCATACTCTTGAGGTTCTACCTATGTCCAGATATCCTCGATTTTCCACTCACAATGATGAATGAAAATGGAATTATTTTAGGTAACTGTGTGGATTCCCTTTACTGCTGTGTGTGAAAATGTATTTTCCTACCTCTTCTCTCCTTTGAGGAGTTTATTGAAAGTTATGTTGACAATGGAAGGGCTCATTATTGATCTAGTTCCCTGGGAAGTAATGACCAAGATTTCAGAAGTGAAGTGAGGGGCACTCAGTTACCAGCATGAGTTAAATTTTACTCTGGCGAACACAGTCCCAAACCTGTTGCTTGCAATTTGTTATTCTTTTATTAGAAAAGTGACTCTTATTTTATTTTGGCCAGAGATTAATGCCATGCTGTCTATTTAACCGACATGAAAGTGGAGTGAAACATGTGGAGACAGCCTTTTAGTGGACTTTGTTACATGATGTCCTGTTTCAGTCATGCCTTGCATGCTGTGTTTTCCACATTACCAGCTCTGAACGTGGAGCCTCTGTAGTTGGCAAATCAGCTCCTCCTTTCACTGTGGTCCATTTCTAGTATGTTGGGGTGATGGTGTCTTCTGATAAGCTCCTTCCGCTATCTATTTCTATAAGCTTATTGCCTTTCAGAAAATTATTAAGACACTTAGTTTTATAATTATAGATGGAGCGTTGGTTTATGATTAATAACTCAGGTAATGAATTTGGCAGGAATGTTCTCAAATTTTCTTCCTCCAGTTATTAGCTTTGTGAATTTGGGAATGTTACTTAAGCCTAGTAAAAATATGGTTTATTTTTCTTTAAGGGGTAATAATCAGACCTAACACAAAGGATTACTGTCAGCATTAAGTAAGGAACTATATATCAAGCCTGGTTTCTTGAGATTAGTATATGTTTAATATTACTATTTGAAGTAGGAAATGGCAACCCACTCCAGTATCCGTGCCTGGAGAATTCCATGGAGGAGCCTGGTGAGCTGCAGTCCATGGGGTCGAAAAGAGTTGGGCATGACTGAGTGACTAAGCCTGCACTATTACTATTAACAATAACATGAGTAACATTATTGTAAAATTTTACGTAAGTGATATAATGATAGCTTTTATGTTCTGATTTATTGTCTGATTGTATGCCAATTATGTAATTTTAATTCTGGAAACGTTTACCTACATAGTATGGGGAAAACATGTTAATAAAACAAAAAGCACATGTGCATATATCCACGTATTAAATGTATATCAAATGTTATGATTCTGCTGAAAACTTCTAATTATAACAGCTGCAGGGAAAAATCATTGTTTGCATTTCTAGGATTTTTCTCATTCTTTTTTTTTTTTTTTTTGATTTTTCTCATTCTTATGTTTCTTTTTATAGACTATTTTCTTCCCCAGTAGTTGTAGGTTCACAGCAAGATGGAATGGAAGGTGGTGTTGCCTGATAGTTCAGTTTGTAAAGAATCTGCCTGCAGTGGGGAGACCTAGTTTCGATCCCTGGGTTGGGAAGATCCCCTGGAGAGGGAAAGGCTGCCCACTCCAGTATTCTGGCCTGGAGAATTCCATGGACTGTGCTGACCATGGTCCATAGTGTTGCAAAGAGTCGGTCACGACTGAGTGACTTTCGCTTACACTTACTTACATATAATTCCCACCCCACATTCATATGTGGCTTCCCCCATTATCAAAATCCTTCACCCCATTTATTCATTTATTGACATACAGTCACCCAAATTACTTTAAGGTTCACTCAGTGTTATACATTCTATTGGTTTAGACAAATATATAGCAACATGTTATACATGTATAACTACATGGGCTTCTCTCTTGGATCAGATGTTAAAGAATCTGCCTGCAATGCAGGAGACCCAGGTTCAATCTCTGGGTCAGGAAGATCCCCTGGAGAAGGGAATGGCAACCCACTCTAGTATTCTTGCCTGGAGAATCCCATGGACAGAGGAGTCTAGCAGGCTACAGTCCATGGGGTTTCAAAGAGTTGAACACCACTGAGCAACCTTAACTATTGTAACAACATGTCTCCATCATTAGAGTATCATACAGAATAATTTCTCTGCCCTAAAAATCCTCTATGCTCCACCAATTCATCCCTTCCTCCTCCAGTCCCTGGAAACCACTGGTCTTTTTACTGTCTCCACAGTTTTGCCTTTTCTATAATGTCATAAAGTTGGAATCATACAGTATGTAGCCTTTTCAGATAGACTTCTTTTACTTAGTAATATGCATTAAATTTCCTCCATGTCTCTTTCATTTGTCTGACAGCTCATTTCTTTTTAGTGTTGGACAATATTCCATTGTCTGCACGTGCCAGAGTTTGTTTTTCCTGCCGCAGTTTTCTATGGCAGTTAATTGGCATCTTCTATAGATGTTCTACGTATGTCTTAACAAACTTGAGTGTCATATAGATGTATTGTTTCTAGTGCCCAAATTTATCTCTGCTATGATCTATGCACTATTTATATTTCATAGCAAATATACATAAGTAGGATTACAAAGAGTACTATGGTGCTAATATTCAAGACTGAAAGATCAGAATTAATTGGATTAGTTTAGAATCCGGTGGGTCAATTATTAAGAATCTGTGGCGGTAACGAAGATTTGTCTAATTTTCAATTGGTGGATTTAGATTAATGAAGATTTGCTGATTTGCTTTTCCAGTAATACAGGATTTTTCAGCTGCAAGTGTAAAAAAATACACAGTTCAGCTACAAAAACTATAATAGCAACAACAAAACCTATCAGACTCCACATAGCAAAAAAAGAAACTGAAAGCAGAATAAAAAACTAATATGAATTATCCTGGAACCAGCCTTTGTAATTTGTGATTATGACTTTTTCTTTTTGCAGTTTGACATTCTTCATGGTCAACATAAAAATGAAATGGAAGAAGTATCAGGACTTGTAAGGGAAGAATCAAAATCTCCAAACAGCAATGACAGAGTGGCCTATGAGTTAAGAGCAGAGGTAAGATTTTGGATAAAGGGTAGTGTACTAAAACATATCTGAAGGTTATTAAATGATAGGCTGTCCTAAGAAGTAAAACTGGGGAGTCTTTGGTTATTTTATAAAAAAGAATGCTGCTGAAAATAAAAAAGAATATATCAGTTTGCATGTGATTTACTTATTTATTTGGCCACAATGCAAGGCATGTGGGATCTTAAGTCCACTGTCAAGGGATTGAACCCACGCCCTCTGCAGTGGAATCACAGTCTTAACCGCTGGACCGCCAGAGAAGTCCGGTGATTTAAAATGTGATTTAAAATGTTGTGGAATTATACTGGCCCAACACTATGTCTGGATTATCTGAATGTTACAAAGACATTATTTGACTGAAAAAATCACCCTATAGGCTGATACATTTTACTGTAAATAAACGCTTATTATAATTTTTATTAGCTGCCTGGGTTCTGATATGTTAAGGTATTGTCTGGAACAATGACATACAAGATGTCTTGCACGTAGTTCCTGGTTGAATTTCACATGGCCTTTGGCAACTAGCTGTAGGCAGAACAATGTCATTTTGGTTATAGTTAATCCATTTCTTAGATATACCAAGTAAAATAGTGGAAATCTCTATATTACACTCCCACACCAACAACAACAAAGTAATTTTCAGATGATACACTCTGTTTTATTTGCCTTGTTGATAAAGAAGGAATTATCCTTAGAGATAGGAGGGGAGAATAAATTGTTTGTACTTTATAGAACATTGTGTTAGTGCATTAAAAGTGGGAAATCATAAATTATTTATTTTGTAACAGGTAATTCTGGAAGATGTCTTAGATACAAATGTGTAGGAACAATTCAGGAAATGGAATTAAGCAAGTGAAAAATAGACTGGGAGGAAAGTAATTTGTATTAGAAGATTTCTCCCTTATAAAATTCTGTCAAGACTGAATTCACACCATGGTATATTTTATATCAGATGAACATGGCACAGTAGAAAATGCATAGATTTTGGAGCAAAAGTGGCTCCATCATTTACTGATTACTTTATCCTGGTCCACTGCTTAAGCCTCTGAGTCTCAGTTTACGGGTTGTAATAAAGGAAGTAAGAGGGAATACTGGTTACCACACAGGATTTTTCAAAAGATCACACACTGCAGGGGAAAAAATGTCAGAGGCAGAGTGCTTTACTGTTGGGAATTAGCCGAGGTAATTAGCTCCACCTGAGATTAGCTTTTCGCTTGTCACCTCTTCTGAGTCATATAAGGGGTGTTGGGTGAGGCAGGGCATTTGGAGACACCCTGATGAGAAAGACTGAACTGTTGAAAACATCTCTTCCTAAAAATTACGTCAAAGGGGAAAAAAACAAAAATGATGGCTCTTTTAACTTTTGTTTTCTAAGAAGAAGCAAACCATCAGGGTAGATACCACTTCTTGGCCCTGAGATCTGAGAAACATCTTTGATGAGTTACTGAACAGCAGGTACAATACAGGCTTATTTAGGAGTTAGAGACAAATGCATGGAAGTCACATATGGGTATTACTACTCTCCTCAAAGCTGGCAATTTTGTCTTGGATCCTCATTTTCAGGATATTTTGGGAATCATTGCAATATAGGATCTCTGATGCGCAACTTTTTTAGTTCGGTGTAATATGAAGTTCTGAGACTCATTTGAGGAAACCATTTCACCTCTATAGAGCTCAATTATGTATCTTAAATTCACATACAGTTTGCCCACCTAAAGATACTTTCCCACAAGACATTCAAGCACTATGAGACATAATTTTGCTATTTTGAAATTCTTAGTGAAGCTCTTAATGCTGAAAGCTAATGTAGACATGAGTTGGCTATGTCTGGCTGTGTGCACTTGAATGCTATATTCAGTTGAATTAAACCGAAGAAAGAAGACTTTGTTCAAAAGAAAACAAATATTGGGACAAATTCTTAGAGAAACAGTGAGCCCCTGTGTGTGTGGTGTGGAGGTGGGTGTATGTGTTCATTTGAATTTTAAACCAGGATAGAAGCTATGATCTTTTTTTTTTTTTTGAAAAGAAGACATAACCATTGCAGTGTTTCACTTTTTACACTGGTTATGTTTAGGTCTTAAGATCATATCATGACTTTTTATGTTTGCATAAAAGTCATTGGGTGATTATACTGTAATTTAATATAATTATTATTTTTTTAATCTGCTTACTTTTATTATTAGACATATAAATCTGCCTGCAATGTGGGAAACCTGAGTTTAGTCCCTGGGTTAGGAAGATCCCCTGGAGAAGGGAATGGCTACCCACTCCAGTATTCTGGCCTGGAGAATTCCATGGACAGAGGAGCCTGGCAGGATATGGTCTATGGGGTCTCAAAGAGTCAGACACGACTGACAGACTAACACTTTCACTTTCACACGTAATCAACAGTGCAGGAAACATGCGTGGGCAGATGCATCTTTAGACATTTAAAAAATGGCTTAGGTTAAATTCCTAGAAATAGTAGGCTTTTTCAAAAGGATGTTTATTTTTTTCAGTATTTTATACACACTGCCAAATTGTCCATTAGAAAATTGTATCAATTTTTATTCATACTTACCTGCAATGTATAAGCATGCTCACTATATAGCCAACAATATATATTATTGTTTTTTAATACTTCCCTAGTTGATAGGCCAAAAAGATCATTTTAATTTGTATTTTATTGAGCTAAATATACACTTCTAGTTGTTTGCTCATTTTTATTAGTATAATGTTTATTTTAATAGCTACCATTTGTTGAGAACTTAACTGCATACACCAATATATACTGCTGGGTTGTTGAAATATAAAACCTTATTTCATATTTTAACACTTCTAGGTTCTGTGTATTCTTAGCTACTTTTAATGTAAAGCATCTTAGAAAACTTAACCTTGCTCATGGTCCCAAAGACACCTTCAAATGTTACTGAGACCATCTTTTACCTCCGTTCTCCTTTAGTTCCAATTTCTCAGGAGCGCACACTCAGGTCAGATTGTTCAGCAGGTTAGGAACTTAGTTAGCAAAGGCTAAAGCTCTGAGTTAAATCCTGAAGCCATGTGTTAGCAGCAGCCAGTATCTGACATGGCTACCTTGGTCTCTCCTCTTCCTGTGGATTTACTAAAGCAGTGACTCTGGAAATGTGATCGATTTTAATTGTCAGAATTAAAAAATAGTATTTTCATATCAAACATCATGATTTTCTAACCATTGATGATTCTTACATATTGTGGACACCTTTTTTGAAACTTTTTGTTGCTAACACCCACCAATTTGAAAACAATGTTGTTTTCACCTGTTGTTCAGTCACTAAGTCATGTCCGACTCTGCGACCCCATGAACTGCAGCACACCAGGCTCCTCTGTCCGTCACTATCTCCCTGAATTTGCTCAAACTCATGCCCATTGAGTCAGAGATTGCTGTTGTCCAGTCATTCAGTCGTGTCCGACTCTTTGAGTGTGTTTTTCTTGTCTCTCAATCTGCCCAGCCTCTTTCAGAAGTAGTTTGATGACACTCTTGGAAATCGGATTGGTGAAAGAAATTAAAAATGCAGCCCTGATTTAAAACGAGGCTCCGCAGTATTTAAATAATTGACTCTTCTGGTCAGTGTGTGATGAGGTGCATTCTCTAGGCAAGGAGCGTTTGATAAATGTATGTTAACATGTGCATGTGTGCGTGTGCTAATGGCGCTTCCCTCATGCCTCATACAGTGAGGAATCTGTTTGCAGTGCAGGAGATGCGGGTTCAATCCCTGGGTCAGGAAGGTCCCCTGGAGAAAGGAGTGGCTATCCCCTCCAGTATTCTTGCCTGGAGAGTTCCATGGACAGAGGAGCCTCACGGGCTACAGCCCGTGGGGTCACAAAGAGTCGGACAGGACTGAGAGACTAACACCACCATGCATACATGCATATGCATAACTGCTGCATTTCATCTTTTCTCCACATTTAAGATCAAGACCCCTTGAACTAGAAAGGAGAGTTTATTTAGAATGGACATGAACTGGCATTCCAAGTGAAGAAATCATTACTTCTTTCTACAACCTAGATCCTGCTTGCAAGCAAACTCATAATCAGGAAACACTCATGTTACATTTTTAGGCCAAATTTTTGGGATAATTGTTTTCCAAGAGAAAATAGTTTATCTCATATTACTAAAAAAAAAATGTATCACTCATAATTCTGTTTCAAATTTTCAGGAGTTTTCATTTCGTATTTCTTTTCTGTGGTTTGTTGTTTTTTCTTCTCACCTATTCACACATTTATATCTTATTCCTGTTTCATTTCAGAAAGATTAAGTAGATATGCTTTTCCCTCAGTTGTTGTAGTTTAGTTGCTCAGTCGTGTCCAACTCTTTGTGACCCCGTGAACTGTAACCTCAGGCTCCTCTGTCCATGGAATTTCCCAGCAAGGATACAGGAGTGGGTTGGCATTTCCCACTCCAGGGGATCTTTCCATAGTTTTCCCTACTTAGTAAGTCACATAGAAACTCTTAACACTATATGTAAAGCAAACATAAAGGACTCTCCAAGTTGAAGAGAAGTGGCCTTCAGCCAGCTACCTTGGAACCTAAGAAATGAGATGAGGTGAGTTGCCTGATTTTCTTTCCCCTGCATAGATCCCAGAATTGGAGCTGAAGAGGCCAGAAACACAGGAATACGATAGAACCAGATGACAACAAAACACAACTGAAATCCGTTTGCTGTAATCAAAGGACTAGGGAATGGCTAGCTTGGGAATAGCCAGCTAGGGAATAGCAAGACAGGAAACTTCTAGACGAGAAATGTTCTAACCCACCAAATAACTACAGAAAACAGTGGTGCGCTACCTGAACCCCCGTTAATAAAGCTGACCGGGAGCCTACACTTCCACTCTTGCAAGGCAGCAGGGAGTTGCTAAGTCCTGTCTTCAGAAGTGGTGGCATCGGAGACTGAGTTAGAGCCAGGGTCTCATCCCCACTGGGCAGTGATGAGACCCCCAGACCTTTTCCCCGGTGTCAGTGAAAACCATGTGCAGGGCCTGTATTTCACTTCCACCCTCTCCCAGCTAACAAGGTCTGGTGGAAGCAGGATCTCCCATCCCCCTCCAGCAGGAGCCAAGGGGCGACCTCACCCAGGTATCAGTGGAGGTTTGTGGGGAACCTGGACTTGTCCCTTCATCTGTAAGTAATGAGTTAGTGCTGACTCTTTGCCTTCCAGAATGGTGTGTCAGAGGAACCCACCTATGTTTAGATAAAATAGAGTCTCATAAGATAATACCGAACATGTTCAGAACACAACCGAATATTACTCATCATATCAAGAACCAAAATATTTCAGAGTGAATGAAAAAGACAAGCAACAAATGCTGATACTACAAAGACAGAGATGTTTGCATTCCTTGGCAAGGATTTTAAAGTGGCCATCATGAAAATGCTTTAATCAGCAATAGTAACCATGCTTGAAACAAATAGAAAAAGTAGCCATGCTTAGCCTCTTGTGCTTAGCCGCTCAGTCATGTCTGATTCTTTGCGACCCAATGGACTGTAGCCCACCAGGCTCCTCCATCCATGGGATTCTTCAGGCAAGAATACTGGAGTGAATTGCCATGCCCTGCTTCAGGGGATCTTCCCAACCCAGGGATTGAACCCAAGTCTTACGTCTCCTGCATTGATGGTGAGTTCTTTACCACTGATCCCACCAGAGAATTAGAAAATACAAAGAAGAAACAAATGGAAAGGTTAGAAGGGAAAAGCATAGTAACCACAATTTTTAAAAAAATTATGAATGGAAGAGAGAGGGGAAAGGATCCAGTCTGAGACAGTCTGAAAGAGAAAAAGCCTTTGCTAAGAAGGATTGTGGTAGGGGGCCTATGGGATGCTAACAAATATCAAACACTTAAGCCACTGGAGGCCAGTGTGAGAGGAGAAATTATATAGGCTGAATGTTACTCAAAGAAATAGAGTGAAAATTTCCCAAATTTAGGAAAAGGGTCAAATCTGCAGTCAAGATGCTTACTAGCAAACCCCAATCAGCATAACCTCAAGTTCACATCAAGACACATTAGTCAACATGTGGAGAATTAAGAAAAAATAATCTTGACAACAAGAAGGAAATTACACCTCAGCTATAGGCAAGAAATAATCCAAATGACAGTGGAAATTGCATCAGAAACCATGGAGGCCAGAAAAAAAAGTAGCACATACTTGTCCAAATTCTAAAAGAATTGTCAATTCAAAGTACTATATCCAGTCAACGTGTCCTTTAGGACATTCTCAGATGAAAGAAAACTAAGATGAATTGTCTCCAGTAAGTAAGCACATGAAAAGATGTCAATACATGAGCCACCAAGGGAATGCAAATGAAAACCACAGTGGGCTTGTAACTACATGCTTATCAGAATGGCTAAAATAGAAATTAGTAGCAACGGCAATGCTGGTGAGAATGCAGAGCCACTGGCTGCGCGGCTTTCTGCAGGAAATGTAAATGATGCAGTCACATTGGAGAACAGTCTGGTGGGTTCCCAAACGACAACTCTCGTATGACCAAGAAGTCGCACTCCTGAGTATTTCTCTCAGAGAAATGAGAATGTACACTGGCAAACATATATCCACACAAACTTACGCATGGCTCTTTAAAGTAGTTTTGTTTGTAAATGCCAAAACTTGGATACAAAAATAATACCTTCAATGAGGAAACAATAAGCCTTTATAACCATACCTTGGGATACCCCTCAGCTGTTAAATGGAATGAATTCTTTATCTATACAGCAATCTGGATGCATCTTTGGAGAAGCATTTTGAGTGAAAAATCTTAGAAGATAACATAAGCCCATAATTCCATTTGTATTACAGTACTGAAATTACAAAATTTTCCAAACAGAGAGCAGATTAGTGGTTTCAGGGGACGAAGGAGAGATGGGAGGGGAGTGTGTGGGCTATAAAGAGGCAATATGATACATCCTTGTGATGAAAATGGCCCCTATTTTTACTATATTATTGTTGACATCTGGTTGTTATATTCTCACAACTATAGAGTTATAAGATGTTACCACTGGGCCAAACAGGATATAGGGCACTTGGGATTTATTTTGATCATTTCTTACAACTGCTTAAGAATGTACAATTATGTCAAAAATACAGTTAAAAACTTCCAGTCTTCTCTCATGACATATGTCATACAGTATGTATGACAAGTTCCACCTTTTCTATATACCCCTCTGAAAATAGGCATCTTTAGCTTTATTTCCATTTTTGGGGTCCCAGAGACCTGAGTCCAAATTCTTATCTTGGCACTTTCTTGCCATCTGGCTTCCTAACCACTACATAGGTTTTCTTCTTCTTTTAAAAAAAAAAACACTTTTTATTTATCTATATTTGGCTGTCCTGGGTCTCATTGCTGTGAGGGCTTTTCTCTAGTTGCAGTGACCAGGCTTCTCAAGGCAGTGGCTTCTCTCGTTGCAGAGCGTGGGCTCAGGGCACATGGGCTTCAGAACTTGCAGCATGTGGCTCAGTAGCTGCGGCTCCCGGCTCTAAAGCACAGGCTCAGTAGTTGTGGGGTTCGTGTTTAGTTGTTCCGTGGCCTGTGGGATCTTCTCGACCCAAGGATCAAACGAATGTCTCTTGCATTGGCAGGCAGATTCTTTACCTCTGAGCCACAAGGGAAGTCCCTACGTAGGCTTTCTGAGTCTGTTTGATTGTCTGCAAAATAGAGTTTAAGTAATAGCTCATCTAAAGGATTAATTCATCCGTATGTGTGAAGTACGAAACATTGTACATTATATATATGTAGTAGGCACGTAAGGAATACACAGTTTCTCCCTTGTCATTCAAATTTCATTTTGTAGATCCTATATTGGAATGACAATCAGGTTTTTACACATTAGTAACACTGGATAATTCTGTGATATCCCATAGAAGACTTCAGAATACTTCTATAGTATGCGTGTGTTCTTCCGCTCCTCAGCTGTAAACTTTCTGAAATTCAAGGGCACTGTCTTACAGTACTGCACTGACCACAGTTTCTGGTGCCAAATTGGTCTCCAATACATGTTTGCTGGGGGGATTGCATATTTTAATGTGAATAATCTGGCTCCAAAATTAGTCTGTATACCTTCCAAAGGAGTAGAATCCTTTCCCATTCTTCAATCACTAAGTGCTTTGAATTGTATCTTTTCATGCATTGACACTTAGGCAAATCTTCAGTGATTATATGGACAAAGACCATGAGAGTCTGGAACTGGAAAGAACCTAAAAGTTACCACCTAGTCCTTCATTTCACAGGGTCCCTTTCTGACGTTAGTGAATTACCCACAGTGGTACTGGATATGTCCGCCTCCCCACGCCTTTGACACATTGTCTCTGATGCTTCCCTAGGATTAAAATCTGTCCACACCATGTGAGAATATGCTCTTTATTTTTTAATTTATTTTTAATTGGAGGATAATTGCTTTACAATGCTGTGTTAGTTTCCACCGTACAACATGAATCAACCATAAGAATATACATACCCCTTCTCTCTAGAGCCTCCCTCCCACCAATGCTCTTTAAATGATTTCTTTTTCTTCCTAATCCTAACTGAATGCAGTATGACATAAGCTGAAGGAACCAAATATACTCATTTTTCTCTTTTTCAGAATGTCTATATTTATTTACTTTTAAAATGCTGCTTATTAAGACAAAAAGGCCCAGATGGGTAACATGTTAAATTTAACTTGTGATTATATAAGTAGTCCTCTTTATTTTGCTTATGCAGGATAAAACATAAACATTTTGTAACATAAGATTTTTTTTGTGTTCAGCAATTGTGCCATTGTTGGGGTTTAAGGCACATTTTCTCCATGTGTGCGTACCAACTGGATTCTCAAAATGACAGTGAAATGAAAAGCAAAGCCAGGCAATGAAGTCATAGTTTATATGCTCATGCACTCATTGTCTAATTCGATCATTTATTCAGCAAATATTTATCAATAATATCTTGTGTGCTTGGCACTAGAATTAAGCACTGGGGTTCAGTAGAGTGGTTGCCACCTTGGGAAGCAAACCCAACCAACCGAGACAGTTAAACCCAGTGTGTTACATACTTAGATGTGCAGAATAGTGATCTATGTGAGTTCATAGAAAAGGTGTTGAGGATGAGATGTGAAGGATGAATAGCATCTAAGTTACGTAAAGAGGAAAGGTAGAGGTAAGGACTATGTGTGGAAAAGGGAGTAGCAGGTGAGACAGCTGAAGACTGCAGTATTGCCAGCAAATAAATGTAATACAAAGAATGTTCTGACTGTTACCCAACAGGGAGGGTCGAAGAGGACCCTTCCTTGTGGGCCTCTGTTCCTAGTAAGGACGCAAAGAAGAATCTGAAATCTTACAGTGGCAAAAACTAGTTCGTTGAAGAAAGAACTAAAGAACACCTCAAGGAAGAAGTGGGCCAAGCCAGAAGAGGGACTGGCAACGGAATAAGATACATGGTTTCTAAGACAAGGCTTTTACATATTCATATAGGTGGGTGGGGAATGACAGTTTTGATTGATTGTTGCAAGTTGCAAAGCAACAGGCTCTATTGCTCATGTCTTTCCCATAATTCAGTCTGTCTTAATTAGACGTAGGCATGTATAGAATATTTATGAGCCTTTTATAGGCTCCGGGCTGCCTAAGGTCACTTGAGGACACAGCTGTGCATCAAGTTGTCATGTGCCCAAGTTGGAGAAGCCCCTGTGGTTAGTTTTATCCACTGTGTGCCTAGAGAGCCCCAGAGTTGGAAAAATATGTGGTTATTTTATATTAATAGCCTATCCATGAGCTCTCCTGGGCCACATTGCAGGGTATCTGGGGTGGGGTTTAGAGATTATCTTGAATCTTTTTCTGTTAGACCACCCTGTGTTGCTCATGTCTAACTTCATAATTTGACCTGTAAAAAAAATTAGAGCATTTTTGTTGAGTAGGAGAATATATTGAAGAGTTGGGTTTTGTTTTTTTAACATATTGGGATATTGACAGTAAATAAAAAATTTCTCCTTTTCTTCTTACTCAACTATACATTATGTTGTTTGTGCAAATAATTTGATTACTAGGAGAAGAACATAGTCTAATGAGGAGCAATTCATTCCCAATTTTTTTTCGAGGTAAGGTGGGGGCGGGGGAACACAGAGGGTAGAAAGTGTTTTGTCCTCTGTTTTAAAAGAGAAAATGTTTTCAAGGTGTTTTCTTACATTATAAATTCAATTTTTTAATTCTGGAAATAGTGTATGGTCCTCCTGTGCTTCCCTGGCTCATCTGGTAAAGAATACGCCTGCAATGCAGGAGAGCTGGGTTTGATCCCTGGTTTGGGAGGATCCCCTGGAGAAGGGAATGGCTACCCATTCCAGTGTTCTGGCCTGGAGAATTCCACGGACTGTATAGTCCACGGGGTCACAAAGAGTCAGATGTGGCTGAGTGACTTTCACTGTGTTTCCCAGGTGGCACTAGAGGTAAAGAATCTTTCTGCCGAGGCAAGAGACACTGGTTCGATTCCTGGGTGAGGAAGTTCCCCTAGAGGAGGAAATAGCAACCCACTCCAGTATTCTTGCTGGAGAATCCCATGGACAGAGGAGCCTGGTAGGCTACAGTCCTTAGGATCACAAAGAGTCAGACAGGACTGAAGCGACTTAGCACACGCTAGTAATTCATTGGTGTCCAACGTAGAAATGAGCCTGACCTCAGAGAACTGCCTTCAATGAGAGACACAGCATTCATCAAAAAATCATACATATGTTCAACTCTAGGGGAGCTACAAAGTCGAGGTGTGTGATGGTGAGGGAGTTGGGCTAGTTAGGAATTTTAGATGAAGAAAAGCCTGAGACTTTATTTACTGACATAGTTAAATGGAATCTTCTTTAATGAGAAGGGTGTCATATAATTAGAAATCTGGTGCAGTCATAATTTAATTTTCTGAGCTTGCCACAATAGGTGTTGATTTGAATTCATTTAAATCACTTGTATCACGTACCTTTTATTGACTTTACATGTTCTAGCAAAGAGACCTAGATTACTGAGAATACGATGAATGTATCAGAAATGATTATATAATTTTGAAAGAGGATATTGACATTTGCAAGCAGGTTAATTTAGAAGCCTGTTAGTGTTATGGATTTAAGCATTCTGGCAGATTCTGAGTTCTTATTGATGAAACTCAGGAACCAGGATCTATAAAAAGATATGTGATATGAGTAAACCATCAGAGAAAAATAATATTCTGGGAAAAGTGAAAATCAAACTGTCACACATGGATATGCATTTTGGTCATTTAGACAAATATGAGTCTAAATAGTTCAATTATCCAAGATGAAACCTGTCACTTGTCCTGGAGTTACAGAAAGCTGATAAATATAAAACCGAATAATGGATGAAAACCAGAGATCATTTATCCGGGAAGTGTTAAGTGCCTCAAGTAACAGATTTTATTTTTTCAGAAAGGGTTTTAAATGATGTGTAGTGAAATGCAGGATTTGAATGTCTTTGCTTGGGTATCTCAACAGCAATATCTTTTCTGGGTGACTAGATCTTTGGGAAAGTTTTCTGGCTAAGTTAGATTGATGATTTAATTGTTGTTGTTCAGTCACTAAGTCATGTCCAATTCTTTGCAACTCCATGGACTGCAAGCATGCCAAGCTCCTCTGTCCTTGAAGTTCTACAGGCAAGAATACTAGAGTGGGTTGCCATTTCCTTCTCCAGGGGGTCTTCCTGACCCAGGGATTGAACTGGGGTCCCCTGCATTACAGGCAGATTCTTTACTGTCTGGGCCACCAGGGAAGCCCAGTGTCTCCTGGAGTGTGCTCAAATTCACATCCATTGAGCTGGTGATTTAATTACAGTCTGAGATTTAATGTCTTTAACTGTAAATTTCTTACTAACTTTCGTTGGGTAGAGAACAGTCTACTGAAGATTGGGATGTGGGAGGTAATAGAAGAAATTGGGTTAATCAAAACTCTTACATTTTAGAGTCTCAGGATCAGCCTATGTCTTGAGAAATCCCTGCGCATTTCTGAAATCCCAACCTCGAGGCACCTTGGGTTTTCCCAGTGTCCTCTGGCTTAAGATTTCCACTGTGATGCCCTCTGGGTCTTATTCTCTTTGGTTCACACACATGCATTTAGGACTTCTGTTCCTTTGGCCTGCAGGTTCTGTACAATTTTTTCAAGATCCTGCTTACTGCTTTCCATGGGGGCAATAACGGAATTTAGCTAATTCATTTAAAAATGCTATTAGCATTTTTGTGTCTTCGTATTCCCCTCAATGCTTCAAATTCAAAATGGCTTTCCTACATGTGTTACAATATAGTTGCACTGCATCAGGATTCAAATCTCCAGTAGAGAGAAATATTCTGTTTCATGCTAGCGGCATTTGATTGAGAACTTATCTATTATCATCCTCAAAAATGCTTCCCTTAGAAAACATGCTTTCGTATCAAGAGAGGCCTTGTGGAAACATGTGCCTTAAACTAGATGAGTAGATGAGAAGACAAGGTACATATCCAAAAGACGAGAGCCTTCTGTTTCAAACTTCTGTGAGGTTGAAAGAAAAAAAATATATCAAAATGGGAGGAGCGCATAATGAGCATAACATACTCATTGGGAGTATGATTTGATGTGTTTATATTTGACTACATTTGATGTGTTCAAAATGGGCTTCCCGGGTGGCGCAGTGGTAAAGAATCCACCTGCCAATGCAGGAGATTCAGGAGACCTGGGTTTGATCCCTGGGTCGGGAAGATCCCCTGGAGAAGGAAATGGCAACCCACTCCAGTATTCTTGCCTGGGAAATCCTATGGACAGAGGAGCCTGGTGGTCTACAGTCCAGTGGATGGCAGAAGAGTTGGACTTGACTGAGCGACTGAGCAAACATGCACGATGTATTCAAAATACATTGGTTTCCTATGTGCCTATTAATACCACCTGGTGAGTATAACATTTTAAGGGCCAGACATGTCGAGAAACCAGTGGCTAGTTCTGATCCTCCAGGTCTCAAGTCCCCTGTTGGTATCAATACTTCCCTCTCTAGGTGGTGTGTCTCCTCCTGCAGGGAGTCCCCCCTGATTGCTGTCCTCTCTTCTGCACAGTCTCTCTCTGACTGTGCCACCTGGTCTCCAGAGAATGCTCTGCGACTCTTGGATATTTATTTCCTCTGTTGCATGTGAATCAAGGTTTCTATACCATCTCCCAATTATACTCATGGAATAGGTGATTTTATTTCTTTCCATTTTTGATTTTTGCAGGCTATGTTGAAAGAGAAAGATTTAGTCTATGGTCATGTTTCTAAACGATGTGATCCCCAAAGGATACTCTTTTTTGACCCCAGGTGGTCATTTATCATAGCATTGCTTACAGAAAAATAACTATAAGAAACTCATTTATTTGATATTGTAAAACAGACATTTAAGTAACATAGGTCAAAGAGAAATTTAATGGAATTTAAGGCTGAAGGATAAAAACACTGAAATCTTGAGGGATGCTGCAGAATTCAGGGATATTTTTAACATCAGTGACTATATTAGGAAACGGTTATGTCTTCCTTGGGACAGTGCTTCTCAGATCTCAATTACAATGAGTGTAATTAACCCAGAACCCCAGCTGCCGTCATCTGAAATCCAGGGAATGACAGTGCGCTTCTCATAGACAACTCCCAGCCAAAGACGGGCCGCCTGGTGTTGGGACATGCAACCCTTCTCACTAATGACTGACTCAAAAGCTCCTCTGTGTCCTCACCTACCTTTCTGAGGAAGGCACTGATGTCCGAGGTGATTGAACCCAATCTGCCTTCTTTCCCTGTGTTTCCCTTACGCAGGGTCATTCCTGATCCCAATCTGACTGTTCTTGGCCTTTCCTGTCTCCCCCCCAGTCTCTCTCATATGCAGTCCCCACAGTAAATTTATGGTATTTTAAATGTCAGTTGTAAGAGTTGCTTCTTGAAATATCCAGATTAACCCAATATCAAAGACAAAAAATAGCAAACTAAATCCTAGCAGGAAAAAAACAAAAACACAATGAATGTAGAAAGAGGGAAAGTCAATATGAGAAATTAATACCAAAAAAATGTAGAATAGAGTTAGCAAAGACAGAAGTTGGTCTTTCGGGGAAAAAAAAGCAATCAGGCAAAATTAATTAAGAGCTATAATTTAAAAACTCTAGTAATAAAAAAAGGGACAAAATTTTAGATGGAGCAGTGGTTTACAAAGATAGGAAACCACTCTGCCGAGAGAATTCTAATAAAAATTAAAATCTTACATGAAATGAATTATTGACCAGAAAATATAACTTACCCAGTATGTCTCTTGTAAAAATAGAAAGCTGAAATCGATTTATAACATTAAATAAAGTAAATGAAAAACTAATGAATTAAAACTTTTTATAATAAAACTCTAGCATCAGAATATTTATGGTTAAGTTCTACCATCTGAGTAGATAATTCCAATTTTATAGAGCATCTTCCAAAAAAGAGGGAAGACTTCCCAATTCTTTCTATTGTATTAGTTTAATCCTTATACTTCTAGACAAGGGTAATAAAAGCCAGGAAGATTATAATCAATTTCACACATAAATATAATGGCAACAATATTAACCAAATATGAGTAGTCTTTTTTTTTTTTTAATTAATTTATTTATTTATTTATTTTTTTGGTCATACATTGATATGAATCAGCCATAGATTTACACGTATTCCCCATCCCGATCCCCCCTCCCACCTCCCTCTCCACCCGATTCCTCTGGGTCTTCCCAGTGCACCAGGCCCGAGCACTTGTCTCACGCATCCCACCTGGGCTGGTGATCTGTTTCACCATAGATAGTATACATGCTATTCTTTTGAAACATCCCACCCTCACATTCTCCCACAGAGTTCAAAAGTCTGTTCTGTATTTCTGTGTCTCTTTTTCTGTTTTGCATATAGGGTTATCGTTATCATCTTTCTAATTTTTTTCATATGAGTAGTCTTAATATTATGATGAATAAAAAATTTGTCACAGGAATACAAAGTATACTATAACATTAGATCTTTTATTATGTAAGTCAGAACAAATCAGAGTACAAGAAAAAATCAATTATGTAGTTATCTCTAAAGTTGCTTTAAAAAACTGTTGCTACAACTCAGTTCATGATTATTGGAAAAAACATTTTAGCACACTAGGACTCAAAGTGAACTTTTTAAACCTGATAGAGTAACAAAATTGTGGAGCAAATATTTTATTTAATGATGAAGTATTAGAAGCTTGACAAACCTAGACAGCATATTAAAAAGCATAGACATCACTTTGTCGACAAAGGTCTGTATGGTTTTTCTAGTAGTCATGTATGGATGTGAGAGTTGGACCGTGAAGAAGGCTGAGCGCTGAAGAATTGATGTTTTCAAATTGTGGTGCTGGAGAAGACTCTGGAGAGCCCCCTGGACTGCACGGAGATCCAACCAGTAAAGGAGATGAACCCTGAACACTCAGAAGGACTGATGCTGAAGCTCCAACGCTTTGGCCACCTGATGCGAAGAACTGACTGACTGGAAAAGATCCTGATGCTGGGAAAGACTGAGGGCAGGAGGAGAGGGTGGTGACAGAGGATGAGATGGTTATACAGCATCACTGACTCAATGGACATGAATTTGAGCAAATCCCTGGAGATAGTGAAGGACAAGGAAGACTGGTATGTCCATGGGGTCACAGAGAGTTGGACATGACTTAGCGAGTGGACAACAAAATCAGAAGCATGGTACCACTTTTTATTTAATATTCTTATTTCAGATGCCAGGCAGTCCAACAAAAGAAGAAAAGTAATAAAGTGATAAGAATTGGAAAGATACAAGATTGTAATGATCACAGAAGGTGTAATTATCTGTTTAGAGAACACAAACTAATCTATGAAATATAATTCATGAGAGTTTAAGGATACTGCTGGATATAAGACCAATTAAATATACATATATATAAAATCCAGAAAAAATCATACTTATAAATATAATATATATGTATTATAAATAGAGTAGTCCCTGGGTAAGGATTGGGAGACTAAAGAAACAGCAGAGTCAGAGCCCAGACCCAGCGTCACCCACATAAGGACAGTTATCTATCAACAGCTGTCACTGGGGGCCAGTGGTAAGTAGAGGAGGCTGTAAGATGTACTGACTTTAGATTAAGGATGAATGGAAGGAATTAACTTGCTTATTACAATATTAATGTTAGTCTTCTTAATGAACAATCTTGTTTTAATACTTAAAAAGTTTGTGTGATTCTGGTTTGATCAACGAAACAAACTCATTTTTTATTCTTCACTAAGTTTTTTGAAAGAATTCATCAATATATCTCTTTTGTCAAATTTCCCCCCAAAGCAGATATTAAAAAAGCAATATTAAAGCATAAAATTGTTACACTAAGTCATTCTTGACATAAAGTGGTGATTTAGGGGTTTCTCATTAATACTTTTGTCACTATTTCACTTTTATCATCATCTTTTAGATCTAATTCATTCTACCATCTCCTTTTCTACTATTTCTCCCAAATAAATCATGTACTATCTACTTTTTCCTTCTTTACAGCTCAGTGTTAATAATTAAAATTAAGTTTCTATTTTATTTGAACCATCAGAGTATAATACAATAGTCAATATAACTTTTAATTAAAATGGTGGTTAATCCTTTAGAAAAAATAAATACATTGATTAACATGAAACATAATCTCAGTTGAGTGGAAAACCTTATTTTAGGTGATTTCCACAGATTTCGTGTTCTTTAGACACTGAGAACTGTCAAAATCTCTGAGAAGACCATCCCTGGAGCAAGACAGTTTATCTGCTTCTAAAATTACTTTTAGGAGAGATTTTGTGAATAAAGAGGATCTACCCTTATGATTTGCTTAATTTCCTGTGCAGATTTTATTACATATTTTATATTTACACAGTTTTTCCTAGTTGTTGCTGTTTTTGAGTCACTAAGTTGTGTCCAACTCTTTGTAACTCTGTGGACTACAGCATGCCAGGCTTCTCTGTCCTTTACTATCTCCTAGAGTTTGCTCAAGTTCATGTTTACTTATTATAAAAATACTCTAAAAGGTATGAAATCATAAGGAACCTTCTCATGACCTGCCAAATGTATAGGTCAACCAGGAAGTGATGACTAGAATGACCACAAGCTGTTACTCAGTTCAGTTCAGTTCAGTCATTCAGTCGTGTCCGACTCTTTGTGACCCCATGAATCACAGCATGCCAGGCCTCCCTGTCCATCACCAACTCCCGGAGTTTACTCACACTCATGTCCATTGAGTCAGTGATGCCATTCAGCCATCTCATCCTCTGTTGCCTCCTTCTCCTTTTTCCTTCAGTCTTTCCGAGCATCAGGGTGTTTTCCAATGAGTTGGCTCTTTGTATCAGGTGGCCAAAATATCAGAGCTTCAGCTTCAGCGTCAGTCCGTCCAGTGAATATTCAGGGTTGATTTCTTTTAGGATGGACTGGTTTGATCTCCTTACTACAGTGCGGCACAGTGGATTCAGAATGTGGTTGTATCCATATATAAGTGAGTATCTGTTAGTCTTGTGGGTGGGATGAACTCATTGAAATCAGAGAGGAGCCTTAGGTGAACCATGGCTTGGACTCTCTGTCCACCTTGGTGTTACTTCTACTGTTAGAATCCCAGTTTCCCTCCTCGTGTATAGCACACACAAACTTACAGGATGGTGGTAAGGATGAGAAATAACCTATATGGCTATTTACCAGGGACATACTAGGTCCTCAGTAAAAGGGTAATCATCTTTTACTGCTAGGGAGTGACAAGCTTCCTGCCTTTTATCTCTTCCTTTCAAAAGCACCGTGCTTGTGATGAGGTTTCATAGCTAACTTGTCTGAAATGAAAACTCTGAATATTTGCACATCTCTTACTGGAACATGCACGTTGTTTTTACGCGACACTCGCTGGCCTGAAGAACGCCATATAGTGCATTCTGAGGGGGGGTTTTCTCAGTCAACAAGGTCCATTTACAAAATGATTGTTGTCTTGATGAAATGTGCTGAAAAATAGTGCACTATTTCACCTGTTACTATTTGAATTGGCTGCTGGTATGCCTTGTTCTTTAGAAAACATATTTATGACAAGAAATATTTATGTTGAGTTTGAAAGTTTAATGATTATTTTCCCTTAATCATTCTTATCTCATAATACTAAGTTGTAGGAAATACTTTCCATATTTTATAAATGAAAAATAGTGTCTCGGGATAAAAAGAATTGGGACTCAACTTTAGGTCATCCTACTGAAAAATCCTGTCTTTACCTCACTTCTATCACAAAACACAAAGCAACTATGACAACAGTAATAAGAGTTAAGAGTAAATGTCCTGAGAAATTCTGCTGGCAGTTGAATTGGTGAGTGAATAGCTGGCTCTGCTAGGATGCTATCTTAATTTCACTTTGTGGCCAGTTGCTGTGACTGAAATACAAAGGAGCTTCTTCCTAGAGACACAGAATGTGTTTTCCTTCCTTCAACAGGTCCTTGTGAAGCACAGACCTTGCAGGTGTCAGGTGCCAGATGATGAGCAAAATGGCCCAACTCTGGTTTCATAAAACTTATGTTCTAGTTATTTTGTTCATTGCAATCTATTACCGATGTCCTTTCAGCAGTATTAAGCAATGACAAGGAGCGAAGATTGAGTTTATAGATGAATATGATTAGAAATGACCAAATTGTTAGGCTGTGTACACATATGTCACTCACATCTCAATAAAACTGGAAGGAAGGAAGGAAGCAAATACATAAACACTTATATACATATATATGAATAAAAGAAATGACTCAATTTGGCCCTTGGGAATAATCACAATATTATATTTTTTTCATAAGAAACTCAATTGATCCTTTAAATCACACTTCCTTCTAAGTGTAAGTATCTGCTTGTTTAACTTGCTTTCATACCTACTCTCCTAAGCTTCTAATATGTCATGATTAGACTCTTGGTTCTTAGAATATTCAAATCTATCTCCTACTTCGTTTTACTGAGATACTCTTAGCTTGATTCTCCTTCCCTGGCTGTTCAGATGGTAAAGAATCTGCCTACAATGCAGGAGACCCAGGTTCAATCCCTGGGTTGGGAAGATCCCCTGGAGAAGGGAATGGTTGCCCACTCCAGTATTCTTGCCTGGAGAATTCCATGGATGGAGGAGCCTGGTGGGCTACAGTCCACGGGGTTGCAAAGAGTCAGACTTGACTAAGAAACTAACACTTTGACTATTAGTTAAAATTCATAGTGTTTTACAGTTAGAATTAAAATGTTTTAGAATTTTTCTGTTGATCATTGGAAGTGAATCAGTAGAATTCCATTTCAATTTGACCAGTTGTTAGAACTACTTACAAAATACTCTGAAAGCTTAAAGTAGTACCTGATATTTCTTTCATCTTTTTCACTCACATTTAATTGAAAGGCTTTTAAGGTGGTAGATTTTGTATGATTCTTAGAAAAGAATAATCTGACAAGAAAGAATCTTTAAAAATGAAATAAAAAATAAAACTGCTAATAAAATTTATGATCCAGTTTTCACAAACCCATACTATTTTGATGTTTATTTTATGTCTAAATTTATCAGATAATTGGTATGTCAATAAAAACCTTCAAATAGTAAATAATAACACATCATTATTTAAGTTTTATTGTTATTGCCATTAATATAATTCCTTTCTTCAACTTTTTTAATTTAGATTTTTTTCATTCAAGCCATCTATTATTTATTTAAAATCCTATTTCTACTTGTTATCTGTTATTAGGTATAAATTCAACTTCATCAATGTCTTTTAAATGCCTAAAGTTTTACAAAGACTTGACATAGTATCCTATTTGTCCTTGACCAAGAATACATTTATTCTCATAAAATTAATTTTTCATCACTAAGTTGATGACTTTTTATTACAACTTTATTATTTTCATTCTGATAAGTGATGTGATGCTAGTCAAAAAGTTTAAGCATTAATCTTAATAATTAAAGTCATGTCATGTTCTAAATTGGATTGTGAAATACTGTTTTCACCTCACATCCCAAACAGGCACCCCAAATGTCAAATCACGTCATCTCAAATTTGATCCCTTAGTTTATTATGTTTAATTGATAGAGAAGGTGTAGTGCCAAGAATGTAATTTTAGTTTCCTATTTTTTCAGAAACCAGAGCCTCACTCAGAGTTGGGAACAGAACATTTTCTACAATAATGGCACAATTATGTGTGTATGAAAAAGCAGTTTTTAGACTTTTTAATCAAAATTAATTTCCAAAGATATTATTGAAGTCTAACATTTTCTTAATGTTGGTTTCTCTTTGAAAATTTAAAGTCATGGAAACTACTTTATAATAGTGCAATACTATTCAATACTTTGCTATCAAGCCATTTAAAACTAACAATGTAAAATTAAGTAATTTTCAACCTTGATCCATAACATATACTTTTAAAATACCTCTGATTTTAATCATGTTGCCGACCTCCATTCCCTGAAAATCAAATTGGACATTTATTCAGGTGAGTTTGACTATATTGTACAGTACGTTAATCATGGCATTTATGATATTACATTCACTTGTCTATATTTGCAGTGACTAGCATAGTACCTGGAAGTTGAAAGGTATAGTAAATAAGTGAATGAGTGAGTGAATATATGAACTATATCCATCCAACCAAAATTGCCCAAGAAGTGATTTTGTTCGTTCTCAACTGGTAAATTCTCATCAGCTGAGTTGAGATTGATGGCAAAATATCATCAGTGTTTCACTTAATATACTTATTTGACAAATATGGTCTGTTTGGTTCTAGAAATAGTCCCGTGAACCAAGAGAAAGGGTAAATTTATCTAGTGCATGATCTGGTCTTAGGGCTTTTGTGTCGTTCTCAACTTTTCAGACAAATAGAGTTCTCTTTTTAAAAATTGTGTAGAGAATTCCCTGGTGGTTCAGTGGTTAAAACACCACACTTTCACTGCATGGGGGGCACAGGTCCAACCCCTGGTTGAGGAACTAACTTCCTGCATGCCTCGGGTGTGGCCAAAACATAGAAAAACTAATGTGTAAATGGACATATTCGCTTTGGCAATTGCAAAGTCTACGTGTTGCTTTTCTGCGTTTTCTGTGTTTAGCTAGAGAGATTGCAGGCTGAACATACATCTGAGTGGGACAAGAGGGAGCTACTTGAAAAGGACAAACAAGGCCTGGAGAGAGAAAATAGAAGGCTGAAGGCCCGGGTGAAAGAAATGGAAGAGCTCCTGCACAGGAGAAATAGATTCGGTGAGAGCTCCGAAGGTCCTGATTCCAAGACACCAGGAGTTGAACTACAGGAGAAAAACAAGGTATGGGAGCTCTCTGGGAGCTAATGTCCTCACTTCCTTTGTATTTCTGCCCTGAGGCCTGGTGGGCACCACCTTACCTTTCACAACTTCAAGTCTGAATGCATTTTTTTGTGCTATCTCATATCTGATCGTTTGATCTTTTCCCATCTAAAATGTTCATGCATAGGAAAAGAGAGCGTGACTAATTTTGTGTGAACATGTTAAAGAGTATGACAAATCTGAGAGTTTCAAGCTTTTCCGAAAGGAAGAAAAGCATGAACTTAGGAAACGACCTCTGTGTGTTTGGCTTCCTGTTATAGTTTTGTCTCAGTTATCCAAGCAGTTGATCTTATTTTTCAGTGAGTATTTTTCTCCATTAGTTTGGGCAACTATACAATTAGGATTTGTTGGAGGCTAAGGTAAATATCCACATAAACATTTAAACATAGCTGGTTCACTCCTCTTCGATTTCTTTTTAGTCTCAGAAAAATTATTTTTAAGTCAATTAAACACATCATGTTACAAATAACCTTTATAGGCTATGACATAAATGTTAAAACCTGAATTACAGTCACATTTTGACTTTGGAAAAGTTAGCTTGTTTTGGAATTTTGTCCTAAAGCCAATAGACATATTTACTGCTCTGGATGTAATTTTTTTGATACGTGGCTTTTAGACTTTTCGAACATTCTCTTAGCGGCAGTTGTAATGTATATGTGTTAGTGTCAATATGTTGCAAAACACACACAGCTTATTTCTGTTTCTCCCATGAAAGTAGCTATGGTACCTTAATGTTCCCTTCACTCAGTTCCTTTAACAATGAGTTAAAAATGAGTTTGAAAAGTTCATATTTTTTGAGTCATATAAATAGTTCATATCAGCTGTAAAAGCTAAATGGGCAGAAAAATTGAATTCCATATTACTTTTCTTTATTCTTTGTGATTTTAGGGATTTATTGCAAATATAAGATTAAATTGAATTAGTGTCTCATGACTTGGTGATGCAAATATCTAAAGTTAAGTGTTACAGTCAGTGATCATAATTTTCTATTGTACAGATTCATAAGCCATCAGTAATGGTATATGCTTCTAACATATGCACAATGGATAAATCTGCAGAGAGTGTTTTGCAGCTTGCCACTCATGAAAGCACAGAATTATTTCAATTATGGGGCAAGTTTCGATCATCAAAATATCTGTTTCCCTTTGATTCACTGAGCAGAGCAAGCACTTACTTATATTATACCCTGCGCCGGTCACTGCTCTGGATGCTGGTGATGTGGAGATGACTGAATCATTATCCTAGACCAGCGTGGGCTTAGCGTCTGCCTGGGAAGATATTACACATCCATTGTTATCAATAACACATTGTGATGATGGCTAAGAGCAAAGTGGAATGGGAACATGAAAGAAGAAGTACTTCGTTCTATTCCACTTTGATGCCTTTCTGGTTATATCCAGCTGGTATAGCATAAAATGTGTCAGTTAGGAAGTGTGGGGGTGACTGGGGCCTGTTTGGAGCTGATGTGTGTGTGCATGCTCCGTCGCTTCCGTCTTGTCCACCTCTTTGCGATCCTGTGGACTGTAGCCCGCCAGGTTCCTCTGTCCATGGGATTCTCCAGGCAAGAGTACTGGAGTGGGTTGCCATGCCCTCCTGCAGGGATCTTCCTGACCTAGGGATCAAACCCACGTCTCCTGTAGCTCCACCGAGACACTGGGGAAGCCCTTAGAGCTGGTATATATGCCAGTGTGCCTTATCATGTTAGCAGACCACTCTGAGTTTAGATCTGGGCTCTTGGGACCAGTGTAGTTCTTTGCTTTAGAAGTAGACAGAGCTTGGAAACCAGGAAGATTTTGGAAGATATGAACAACTCATTGGGTGTGCTCATCAATCACAAGACTATTCCTTAAGTGTATATCGATGGTGACTGTAGGTATGAAATTAAAAGACGCTTACTCCTTGGAAGGAAAGTTATGACCAACCTAGATAGCATATTTAAAAGCAAAGACACTACTTTGCCAACAAAGCTCTGTCTAGTCAAGGCTATGGTTTTTCCAGTAGTCATGTATGGATGTGAGGGTTGGACAGTGAAGAAAGCTGAGTGGCAAAGAATTGATGCTTTTGAACTGTGGTGTTGGAGAAGACTCTTGAGAGTCCCTTGGACTGCAAGGAGATCCAACCAGTCCATCCTAAAGGAGATCAGTCCTGGGTGTTCATTGGAAGGACTGATGCTGAAGCTGAAACTCCAATACTTTGGCCACCTCATGCAAAGAGTTGACTCATTGGAAAAGACCCTAATCCTGGGAAGGATTAGGAGCAGGAGGAGAGGGGGATGACAGAGGATGAGATGGCTGGATGGCATCACCAACTCAATGGACATGGGTTTGGGTAAACTCCAGGAGTTTGTGATGGACAGGGAGGCCTGGCATGCTGCGATTCATGGGGTCACAAAGAGTCAGACACGACTGAGCAAATGAACTGAACTGATATCATTTTGATGACTGGGAGAAGGTGTTAGTGAAATTTTTTTAACCTTCTTCATTAAGAATTCAGACTCACTACTTAAATTAAAGGTGTCCCAGGTGGCACTAGTGGTAAAGAACCCATATGCCAATGCCAGAAACATAAGAGACTTGGGTTCAATCCCTGGGTGGGGAAGTTCCCCTGGAGAGGGCATGGGCAACCTACTCCAGTCTTCTTGCCTGGGAAATCCCATGGACAGTGGAACCAGGCAGGCGATGTCCATAAGGTTGCAGAGAGTCAGACAGGAGTGACTTAGCACACACACACTTAAACCAAAACAATTACCTGTCGTGGAGCAGCTGCAGGTCATAATCCTTGGGGCCACAGAAATCTTTCCAGATCAAAATATAAAGGTTCGGATGTCTCTCAATATCAAATGAATCAAAGCTTCATACAGAACAAGACAAAATCCAGGGAATGATGTAGATGTTATTATAACACAAATGCAAATTGTGTTTTAACATTATTTCAATAAAACTAAACTGTATGTGTAAAATTATGTGCATCAGTACCATATAGGAGTAACATGTTTGTATATATATATGTATATGTACATATATATATAAGTGCCCTATAGAATTAGCATATATCTAAATGCATAAAAATACTGTGTATGAATAAGATGAGGAAATGGATGCTGGCATATAAGAGACACGGGCTTCCCAGGGGTGCTAGTGATAAAGAACCCACAGCCAAAGTAGGAGACATAAAAGATGTGAGTTCGATCCCTGGCTTGGGAAGATCCCCTGGAGCAGGGCACGGCATCCCACCCCAGTATTCTTGCCTGGTGAATTCGATGGACAGAGGAGCTTGGCAGGTTGCAGTCCACTGGGTCGCAAAGAGTCGGACATGACTGAAGCAGCTTAGCAAGGGCATATAAGACCACAATGGTAAATGTCACTCATTGCATGCAGAGAAACTACTGCTACTTTTTTTAGCCCCAACATCTCAAGTTTCCATCTTATGATGGCTTATTATATATTTTAAATTAGTAGAATAGCCTCTCTATATAATTAGATTAACAGGTACCTCAGCTGGTAAAGAATCCACCTGCAATGCAGGAGACCCCAGTTCGATTCCTGGGTCAGGAAGATCCCCTGGAGAGGGGATAGGCTACCCACTCCAGTATTCTTGGGCTTCCCTGGTGGCTCAGACGGTAAAGGATCTGCCTGCAATACGGGAGACCTAGGTTCGATCCCTGAGTCGGGAAGATCCCCTGGAGGTGGGCATAGCAACCCACTCCAATATTCTTGCCTGGAGAGCCCAGTGGACAGAGGAGACTGGTGGGCTACAGTCCATGGGATGTCAAAGAGTCAGACACGACTGAGTGATAATCAGTATGGTCATTTTTAAAATGCTAAACTCATAAATCTCATACAAACATAAAATGAACACATGTGAAAGGTTTTATTTCATCCATCCACTCCTGAGTCAACCAGTAAGATAATATAGCCAGTTGAAAGAAGGCTGTAAGTAACAGACAGAGCAACCAGAAATGTTTAAATGAATTTGGTTATCAGATGCAAAGCTGATTTATTTTTCCCACAAGGGATAAAGAAATAGATTGCACTTCCACCAGGCAAAATTAGTCTGCATCTCTGTGGATGAGAATTATATGCATTGCTGTGGGTTATCTAGAAAGTACACGGTTGTGTGTACAATAGCCTACAGACAGTGAAAGCTGCAGATCCCCTCAGAGTGATAAAACCCTCGCTGGAGAATGGTGTTAGAAAGGGCCATCTTTCCCAGGGCTCAGTGAGAAGAAAAAAAGCCAAATAAACAGCTGTAAGGACTTCACTAATTTGAATCCTTTTCTGAGCTCTTACCTGTCCTGTTTCTCCCTCTGTTCGTGTCTTTGAACTTCAGGACAGAGAATAAGGTAAGAGAACTTGATTGAAAGGAAAGGAAAGGAAAAGTGGGGTTTGCGACCACCATAAAGTGGTGAAACATAAAACAATCGAAGAGGAAACAAGCACGCATTACCTAATATTTATCAAAATATGTCATGATTTTGCTGTAACGGGGAAAAGTAGAAGTGCAATTCCCAACAATTTCGGAAAATAGAGTACCCTGTAGGGCTCATGTGGTTTCTTCAGCGTATGGCAGAGATGTCTGTGCTTGTGAAGCCTTAATTCTCTTGATGTGCAGTATAGGCATTTTCCATTGCAAACCATACTTTTTCAAGTGAAACATCATTGGAAAAAGTGGTCAGCATTCTACCGAGCAAGGCCCCATGGCTAGTCGACATGCCTCTCATGAAGGGCTTTGGAAGCCTGTTTTCTTGAATCATTCTGGCAACTGATTCCCTTCATTCAGGTCACATACGGGGTCATTCTCAGAAAGTTAATGTGACAGAGTGGTAATTGATGTGTCTCAGGAAAATGATGAATTAATCCCAAAGTGGAAAGGCCATCAAAGTCAATTCCTAATGAATTTACTTTACTGAAAGTGTCCATTCTTTGAACAGAATTGGCATTATGTATATTTTGTTTAGCAATTTTGTCTTCAGAAACGTATTATTTCCATTCAGTGGTGTAGCAGGCTCTTAACTTTAACTTTCCTCCATTCATTATCATTCTTTCAAAGCTTTCTTCTACTCATAAATTTGTTGAACCATTTAAGAATAAACAATAATTATACCTATTCTTTTGTTGTTGGAGTAATAAATATAGAACACTATAATTTGATGTTATTAGATTTATTATATTATCTTCTTATGTTTTCCTTTAGCTGTTCTTACTCCACTTTGCTCTGAGATACACTAGAAATTTCAACTTTTAAAATAGTTATTAGTAAATACTTATATAACTGTATTGCTTCTCGGGCCTTTTGGCTAAGATCAAGTGTAAGTACGTATATAGCTATAGAGACGTTTAGATATGGAAAAATATAACAAAAGTATGTTAAATATGCTATATCTTATTAATAAAAATGAATAATTTATTTTGAAGAATAGCATGCATACCACCCTATTAAACCCTAGGCCACACAGAAGACATTCTTCAAAATAAATTATTTACTCATGAAACTGAAAAACACATCCACGGTTTTGTGTCCACTTTAACAAAGGTGAATGGAATTATGTAGATTGAGCAAAACAATGTCGTTTTGCCTAAGAAATCCTGAAGTTAGCAGAGATAAAGATACTTAAGTACCATTTACAAATATCATAAGGATGATGTCTACTGAAAGTGTCCCACTGAATTGAAATAAATCAATATATTGCAAAATAGGGTGGCATTTACTTTAATGTAATATGATTGCTTTCACCTCCTCTCAAATACACACACACGAGCAGGCATACACACATACATGCACACGCACAAAGTGAATTGATTTCTACAAAACTAATACTAAACTAGGAGTATTAGTTTTCTTCCCCTTTTGTGATTCTCTACTGGAGCAAAAGTGCACACGTAAGATTTTATATGCACACAAAGCAGCATTTCTGGGAATAAATTATTTGCGTGTGGAGTTCTACTTTCTCTTACTAAAACACCAAATGCTGTCATGTCTTGTGAAATTAAAATCATGAACATTAAATCTCAGTCCACGTGTTTGGCACAGCCTCACAAATGTCTAGCAGATCATTAAATGAATGTGTGTGTTTATGTTTTGATTTTCATTATTTAAATTTTACTGTATATTTTCATTTATCTTCAATTCTCATCCTCTCTCTTTTATTCTATTACAAGGCAAGTGTGAGAGGGCAACAAAGTCTGTAGGGTTAATGGGATCTTTTATCAGCCTTTTAAACCTCCTTTTTATGTATCAGATAAATAATATTTATCCCGTAGCCAATTAAAATGAAGATGCAAATTTTGACTCTTTAGGTCACTTATATTTTACAGAATTAGAACTTCATGAAATTTTATAGGTTGTGATATTCAGATATGAAATTACATCTCATTTTGTATTTTATATGACTGGCATACTAATAATCTGCTATATTATTATAAAATGATTGGCAGTTCCCATAGCTGTTATCAGTTGATTTATATATTAGTTTGATTTAAAACAGTGATTAAAAATAATATTTAGCTTCTTATTTAAAATGACAAAATGCTATGGTTATAATACTTCTTAAAATTAAAAACCAAATTAAAAATAAAGCTAAAAGACTAGAGGAAAATTCGAATAGCTTTAATGGGGCTGAGACATTCCCAATTTTTTTTTTCTTATAGTGAAATCATAGTACATGAAGCTAACCATTTTTTAAAGTCTTCATTGTATTTGTTATAATATTGTCTCTGCTTTAACTGTTTTTGGTGTATCGGCAACAAGGCATGTGGGATCCTAGCTCCCTACCAGGGACGAACCAGCACCCTCTGCATTGAAAGGCGAAGTCCCAACCAGTGGACTGCCAGGGACGCCCTGAAGTTAACCGTTTTAAAGTGAATAACTTAGTGGCATTTGATAAATTCACAATGATGTACAACCACTACTGATTCTAAAACATTTTCATCATTCCCAAAGGAAATGCAGTAAGCATTATATAGGAATTCTCCCAAGATGCCAGGAACCACAGATTTCCTTTCTATCTCCATGGATTTACCTGTTCTGGCTATTTCACATGAATGGAATCACACAACATGTAACCTTTTGTAGCTGGCTTCTTTAACACAGGGTTTCCTGGGTCCCGGAACTGTGCAACAAGCATCAGCTCTTTCTTTCTTTCTTTGTTGGCTGTATAGTATTTGATTGTTGGATAGACCACAATTTGTTCATCCACTCATGGGCTGATGGATACCTGGATTGTTTCCATCTTTTGGTTCTTTTGAACAGAGCTATTAAGAACAGGAGTGTACATGTATTTATTTGGGTACTGGTTTTCACTTCTTTTTGGTATAGACAGGGGTAGAATTTCTGGGTCATATGGTAATTATATAACTTTGGAGAGACCAGCAGTGTTTATTTTACATTGACTAAGCCATTACTTTTCCAGTACAACATGTGAGAATTCTTATTTCCCCGTATCCTCCGTGACACTTGTTCTTTTTTGGTTTTGTTTCTGTCTTTTTAAAATTATACCCATCCTACTGGGTGTGAAGTGGCAAATCTTGTGGTTTTGATTTGCATTTCCCTCATGACTAACAATGTTGGAAATATTTCATGGGCTTCTTGGATACTTCTGTCTTTTCTCCAGAGAAATATGTCTATTCGGGCCATTAGCCCATGTTTAAATAAGGCTGTTTGCCTTTTTGTTGTTGAGTTGCGAGAGTTTTTTGTATACTGTGGATATTAAACCCTTCTCAGATATATGATTTGCAAACATTTTCTACCAGTCTTTAGCTTATCTTTTCATTTTCTTGATAGTGTCTTCTGATGTATGCTGGTTTTTTTTTTTTTGCATGCAGTTTTTAATTCTGATGAGTACCAGTTTATTTTTTCTTTTGTTGTTCGTACTTTTAAGGTGTAATTTCTAAGAATCTATCACTAAATCAAGGTTATGATAATTTACTCCTGTGTCTTCTTCTAAGACTTTTATAATTTTACATGTTATGTTTAGATCGTTGATCTCATTTGAGCTAATTTTTATATATGGCTGTAAGGTAGGGGTCCTACTTACTTGTTTTACATGTGGATTTCCAGTTACCTCAGCACAACTTGTCTAAGAGTTTTTTCCCTATTGAATAGTCTTGGCACTTTTATTGAAAATCAGTTGTTACTAAACGTATGGGTTTATTTTCTGGATTTTCACTTCTATTCCAGTGGTTTACAAGTTTACTATTATATCAGAGAATTCACCTTATAGTAAGTTTCAAAATCAGGAAATGTGGTTTCTCCAATTTTGTTCTGCTTTTTCAACATCATTTTGTATATTCAAGGACAGTCGAAATTCCTTATGAATTTGAGGATGAGCTTTTCCATTTCTGCAAAAAATGCCATAAAGATTTTGATAGGGACTCCGTTGAATCTATAGATGACTTGTGGAAATATTGAGATCTGTTGAATATTTGTGTTTCTCCAAAATTCAGACATAAAAACCTAAATTCTGATGTGATGGTGTTGGAAGTGGGGCCTTTGGGAGATGATTAGGTCTGAGGGCGGAGCCCTCATGAAAGGAATTATTGCCCTTATGAAAGAGGCTCCAGAGAGCGTGTTGCATTATTATTCAATGAAAGTGGTAACTGTTAAATGTGTGATTCAACTCATATATAAGAGGTAAATAGGACCAAATATTAAAGAGGGAAACAATGAAACTCTTATCCTGGGTCCATGTTCAATATTTGAGTGATTTTGGTCAAGGAATAATCTTTGTTGTTTAATTTTTTTAAACTTTATTTTAAAAGTTTGGAAAAAATACATGAGATGCTCCCAACATCCAAATTCACAATCCTGTTATGTTTTTGAAAATTTAGCTACTGGTTTAAATAAAGACATTAATTCAGATTCATGAGGACAATGTAATATTTCTTTGGAATTTCAGTTTATTTTTACCAAAATAGCTATTGGCTCCTAGTACAATTTAGTGTACTCTTTCCACTTACTGGATTTATTTCTTTTTAATTCACACAGTTAAATTTAATATGGTTGTTGACATAATTGAGAGATTTTTCATTTCATATTTCTCTGCCACTGGCCATCACTTTGTTTCCCTATTATTTTATTATGCTTAATTTAATGGTGTTTAAATATCCACAGCATTTGGCAGCGTTTCTAATTCTCTCTAAATTCTAGGAAAAAAGAGGAGAGGAAGCACCAATACATCACTAACTAACAAGAATCATTTCTTTGCTTTTAAACCAGTTTTGATTAATTTTCCATTACGTAGTTCCTTTTTTTCCCTTCTTTTGTGTGGGTGGTTCTATTTCAGTGCAAAGTGAATAGGAAATCAATCAAGAAGCAATAATTACACATCACATGCATATTTCACATTCACTTCTTTTCTATTATTCTGAAAGCTTGTTACTCCATGTATGCTTGGTAGAATTTACATGGTGAAAAGAAGGAATTTAAAAATAGATTAGATGTTCTGATCTCCTAGAGCAGTGTTTCTTAACATTGGATCCTGATCCTATCTGTCCCAGATAGGGTGCTGTCTGAAAATAAAAATCCTGAATTAACAGGCATATGACTTGGGAATTAGAAATGTATATATTTTAAAACAATAAACTAGGTGATTTTTATGTGCACTAAGATTTGGAAAATCACCATTAACATCTATGTTCCCAAGATACTTTGTAATATTACCCTTTGTAATAACTGTAAATGACTTCAGGTTGTTTCTGATACGGCGTTATTGAAGTGCGTGTGTGTATATATGTATGTGCAAGAGTGTGTGCATGTGTGTGTATTTATGTGTATGTATGTGTATGTGTGTGTATAACTTTAGGAAAGAAGGTGATTGGGATAAATATCTTCTGTTAATGGTAATTTTAAATTATTTCTTTTCAAGGACATTTTAGACACGTTATGGTTAATTGAAATAAACATCACAAATGAAATTTGTTTTCTGATCTACTGCACCACTGCTTGACCACCTGATTCTCTTTGCAGTGGAGGCAGGCTAGTGGCTGTTTCAGCGCCGCATCCTTGAGAGTGTGGGGGACGGGCAGAGACATGTGAGAGGCCCGCGGTGCCAAGCTGAGGCTGGTGTAGGGGAGCAGTAGCATATGGAGAAATAATTAGGTGGCAGAGTCTGTATTACAAAAATAATTGTACCTAAAGCCAGTTGAAATTAATTATCCTACTTTAAGACAGATAGATTTAATTCAGTTTCTCCCCAAAGAAACTTTATTTGGCACAATGACTGGGAAAGGGGTGTAGCTGGATTGTTTGTTTTTTGGTGATATTAACAAGCATCTTATAATTAGACCTATCATTTGGATCTATACACAAGATAGGGAAAGGAGAAAATTCAGATCTACAAATTTTTAAAACCCAAATGTGTCCTACTCTTGAGATAATTATTTGAGTTTTATTGCTTTCTAGTCTTTATATTTGAATGAGTTATTGCTTATTAGCCCAACTCATACCATATAGAAATATTCCTCTCGTCCTTTCTTCTGATTGGATTTGTCTTATTCACTTTTGCATATTAGCATGTAATCCATTTTAAGAAAGAAAAATCAGCTCCAGTCTGCTTTTAGTTTTAATGGTTGTAAGGAAACTATAAATGAAGAATTTTTAAAAATGAGTTTAAAAGATTTTCAGCTTTTTCTGTGATGTGGGGACTACAAGTTTCAAATGTTGTAATCCATCTTACTACTTATTTCATGTGTTTGAAATATAATTTATAAAGAATAAGAGAAGAATATTAAGACACAACTTTATAAAAGGTTCAAATTATCTCATCTCGTCTAGTATAGTATATTTCATTTTAAGTCAGGTAGCATCTACCATTTCATTAGTCTATTGATTTGCTCAATAAACATTTACCAAGTACTATATCAGTCAGAGTTTGACTGTAGGTATCAGAAAATAGATTAAATAACAGAAAAGTATATAATGCAAGGAATCAGATGATCTTGAAAGATTGAGGAAGCAGACTCTGCTATGGACGTACAGGAAAGACTCTTTGTAGACCACCATGCAATAGACGTAACTAGAAAACTGGTCTCCCATCCCCGCTGCTAGGAAGGTATCAGGAGGATTCAGGGGTTGGATGTCCCTGTTTCCTCCTCCACCTCCATGATCCTTCACTTAGCTGCAGGCTGGGGTAGAAAGTCAGAGACCTTCCCAGAGGACTGGGCCTGCCAGCCTTGTAATTTCTGTTGCCTCTCTCTCCACTGAAATCAACTCCAAATCCAAGTCTGGCTTGAATGCATCTCTTTTCTAGCATCTGAATCTGAATCTGAAGCTCTAGCTACAAGAGATTCAGGAAAATACAAATGTCTGGCATTTCAAGAGGGAGAACTAGAAGGAGTCTGGAAAAAAAATGTAGGTATCATCATCTATTGTATATTTTAGACAGTCACAGCCTAGATGGGGATTTAAGGGTAGCAAGACATGCAGTGTTACAGCTGTTACAGCTGTCCTGAAAACTACAGTCAAGTCAAATCCTCAGCAAAGATATCTGCAATGGAGAATCAGCATTTCTGTTAAACGCTGCAAATTTGTAGATTCATGTCATTGCTTCTTCCTGGGCAATGATGATTCAGAGGGAGATGAGAAAGATGATAGGAAATAGTTACCTGGACGAGTGATAGGAGAGCATTCCACACCAAATGAAGAAGGGCAAGAGCTCCATGGCTACTGGTAAAGTTCATACCCTTGGGGGGAAAACAAGTTCCTTGAAGACTACGGATGTTCTTTCCTGAGATCATTTTGTCTCAGGGTTAGGGGGAGAGCGCTGGATTTGAGGAATCTTTCCCCAAAGAAAGCTAACGACTTGAACTTGGAAGAAACTTGGAAGAAAACCGAGGCTCTGAGGCTCTACAATCTGTGTCTACTCCCTCCCAAGTCCCTGAGTGGGTGAGAGAATTTCGGGGAAGGCTGATGAGTGTAGGGAGGAGACAAGCTCGGCCAAGTTCACGTGCTGTGGAAGTGGAGGGCAAGCACAAAGAAAGGGTCGGGAGATTTCCTAAATTAAGCTCCTAAGTGCTCCCCTCGGAGTATCTGACAGTTATACTTGCTGCAGCTAAGGAATTGTCATTTTATGACCTTTTCAAGTTACTTTACCCTCAGATCCTGTTGTTCCTCTGTGTAAATATACCAGCCCTGAAATTAGAGCACCTTTCTAGGTTGATTTAGCGACTTTCTCCATCAATTCAGATTATTCTTGGAGTATGATAATGATATAACATAGCTTCTTGAGTTATCAAGCCTGTGTCAAATGGGTATTTTGAAAGCTTTCTGTTAGCATGCTCTGCAAAATACTTGTCGATTATTTCTTTACCTAAGAATGGCTATGTTTTGCCCTGAATCCTCATCTATTTTTATTCTAAACATCCTAAAGTACAATCAGTGTTTGCCTTACTCTGGAAATACAGTTGTTTTTATTGGTATAGTTGTATACCAAGTGGAAAAAGGACAGGCTGACACTCAGTGCGGGACAGTCTGCCCGCCCCTTTTGTTTGCCACACCCACACGATGGAAACACATATTACCTTTCCCCTCTCTTTATATACACAGACATGCAGAGCTACATATACACAAGAAATCGTCACATATGCACATGACAATGTGGTAGGCCAAGTATTAATAAATCTAAGGTGGTAAAGACAATTAGGAAGTTCCTAATTTTTTATTAACATAATGAATGATATTGTCATCTGAGATCAGAAGATATAAAATGTACATATGAATCTCCATTTTATCAAAGCAAAAATTACAAAATGAAATACATTTGGAGATTCAGCACCCATTCTGTTTTCTAAAGCCTCGGGGATGGTTGGTATTTGGGGGCCTCTCACATCTATTCAGGCTTGCCCGATAGCTCAGTGGTAAAGAAGCCACCTGCCAATGCAGGAGACACAGGTTTGATCCCTAGGTTGGGAAGATCTCCCGGAGAAGGAAATGGCAACCCACTCCAGCATTCTTGCCTGGAAATCCCATAGACAGAGGAGCCTCGTGGGCTACAGTCCATAGGGTCCCAAAGAGTCTAATAAAACCTAGCGAGTAAGCAGCATTTCTGTTCACCGGCTTCTACTTAAAACATGCATTGATTTTCCTCTAGGTTCAACTCCATCCCCAAACCTGGGATCAGGACTTATATCCCTTCTTCCTCCAGGTTGAGTAGGTGATTCATGTTTAGCTAATTAAAATATTTAAGTTTCCTGGGCACACACACTAGTGTGAGCAAGTAGCCATGTCAGAGACGATTAAGTGTAATGATGCTTAGATTTTTCAGAGAGACACATTTTCTTGTCGGTTAAAATTAGGCCTGAGAAAATGTAGATTTAGAGCTGTAAAAGGCTTATCATCACATGGAGCTACCTGGAGAAGACAGAGCAGGAGCCGGAAGAGGGACCTGCCCAGGAGAAACACTGAGCCTCTGGCTTCAGCGTAGTCTGCATTTAGATATCCGTGGGGGACTTCCTTGGTGGTCCAGTGGTGAAGACTCTGCTTCCACTGCAGGAGGCACAGGTTCAATCCCTGGTTGGGGAACTAAGATCCCACATGCCGTGGAGCAAGACCAAAAAAAAAAAAATTAAATTAAATTAAATTAAAATAAGAAAGCGGCCTCTCCTCTTGCCCCAAGCATCTTATTGTCAGGATTCACCCTAACCCAGAGGAGATGGGTGTCTCCCCGGTTCCAGCCTGGAACAGAGGTCACCACACTTAAAAAGATGTCCCTGGGATTTTGGATTATTTGGGTCAAGGAATTTTCTTCTTCATGTAAGAATGACTTGAGTTCCCAATAAAATTCCATAATTCAAAATTTATTTCCCAATAAATTAAAACTATTACAATATTAATAGCAAATATATTCTCTACAAGAAGCAGCTTTTTAAGGAAAATGTAGTTTAAGTAAGTTAAAAAAACTCTTCTATTTCAAGAAAAATCAGGGAATTCGGATACACAAGTGATATTTGGCTTCTAGCTCTCAAGTGTGTGTTGTATATAAACAGAAAAGGGAAAAGCATTATAGTGATACAGATAACAACCTACAAATGTGTAAGTCAGTGTGTATTCTCTATGAGGAAGAACCTCAACTTCATGATTGTAGCTGGAAGTAATAGGATTCCCAAGGAGAAGACTATATTCATTTTCTAGGGTTATCATAACAAATCATCACAAGCCTGGTTGCTCAAACATCAGAAATTTATTCTCTGATAGTTCTGGAGGCTTGAAGTTCAAAGTGGAGGTTTTAGCCAAATAAGATCCTTGTCAAACTTCTGCTATCTAGAATTCTAAGGTGATATATTTGTGTGGTTTAAACCTCTAAGTGTGTTAAAATTTGTTACAGCAACAAGAGGGAACTATGTGGTACTATGACTTGCCCCTTGAATTTGATGCTCTGCCGGGGTTGGGATGTACCTATCTGTAATACTGCTGCAAACTATACAAAGTGTGAGTGAAGTCACTCAGTCATGTCCTACTCTTTGAGACCCCATGGACTGTAGCCTACGAGGCTCCTCAGTCCATGGAGTTTTCCAGGCAAGAGTACTGGAGTGAGTTGCCATTTCCTTCTCCAGGGGATCTTCCCAACCCAGGGATCGAACCCAGGTGTCCAACTTTGCAGGCAGACACTTTACCGTCTGAGCCACCGGAATAATATACAGCACAGAGCTTCCACTAATTGAGCACACATTAGGTACCATGCCTTGAGCTAGGTACAGTCCGAGCATGACATCGTATAAAATATGTTGATGGGTGTTTTTCTTATCATTCTCCTTTTGCTTTTGACATCTTGTAACACATTAAGTAACACAGTCAATAAATAAGGAACCTGTATTCAAAGGCAGGTTTACACTGATGATGAGGGGAAAAAGCATTATTTGAATCATGTTGCTTTCCTGTGAACTAGAAATTAAAAAGCTGAAGCAACTTTGGTAGCAGAATCACATTAAGCTTGCTGTGTGTATATCACCTGGAAAATAATGTCACCCATGAGTAGCCGCCAACACAGAGTCCATGGCATCCGGGGACCTGACTTGCCTGCATGTGCTGTGGATGGACTCATAGTAATGAATACGTGGATTCCAGGGGGAGGCTTTTAAATTACTGACCATGACAAGGGCTCATCCGCAAAACGTGCTGTTTGTGCAGAGCTGGCTTCGTGACGTGCTTGTTCTGTGCTGTTTACTGCTGTCGGTGGCATAACCATCGGGGAGCTCTCCTGGGAGTGAAATTATTGAACTTCCTCCTTTACTGAAGTTAGTCTTATAACTTCTGATACAGTCTCTGCCCTCCTCTCCCTCCTTCTCCCCAACACATATCAGATTCTTTATTTCTACTGACTCATTCCTGTTTATCCTCACATAGGAGATTTGGATGGCAATATCAACAATAGTAAGGGCTTCCCAGGTCGCTCACTGCTAAAGAGTCTGCCTACCAATGCAGGAGATGTGGGTTTGATCCCTGGGTCAGGAAGATCCCCCGGGGAAGGAAATGGCAACCCACTCCAGTATTCTTGCCTGGGAGATCCCATGGTCAGAGGAGCCTGGCGGGCTACAGTCCCTGGGACAGAAGAATCGGACACAACTTAGCGACTAAACAACATCAACAATAGGAAAACATCAAAACATGTTGGATCCACAGCTTTTCAGACTCGAAAGGACATTTTCATGCAGGAGGATGCAGGCAGACCCCTGACTCTTATCCACCAGGCCCCCGCTTTGGTCCCTGATGTCGAGTCCCTCTGCCGTTACCTGTTAGCTCGCACTGGGTTTTCTCTACCTGTGAGCTCTGGCCAAGCCCCGCAGAAATGAATTCTTCTCTTGACCCTGTTCCGCCTTAACCTGGCTGAGTTGTAGCAACCTCTTAGTTATGGCCAGTGGTGCTCAAGTTTTAGTGATGCCCAAAAGCACCCAGAGAGCTTATTAAAACCCAGATTGTGCACGTGTGCATGCTAAATTGCTTCAGTCCTGTCTGGCTCTTTGAGACCCTATAGAGCATAGCCCTCCAGACCCCTCTGTGTGTGGAACTCTCCAGGCAAGAACACTGGAGTCAGTTGCCATTTCCTTTTCCAGGGGATCTTCCTGACCCAGGGATCAAAACTGCATCTCCTGAGACTCCTGCATTGCAGGCAGATTCTTTATCACTGAGCCGCCGGGGAAGCACCTGAAACCCAGATTACTAGTCCCCATCCACAGGCTTGGTGATTGCTGAGGTCTGTCGTGGGGCTTGAGGACTGGATTTGTGTTTTTCACAAGGCCCCAGGTGATGCTGATGTTGCTGGTCTGAAGACCACACGTTAGGAACCACTGCTGCAGCTGCTGCATTCAGAGAGTCAGCACGGAAAAATGAGGAAGAACAAACGTTCCCCCACCTGACAGTCCTCTGATCCTGCCATGGATAAGCGTTCTTTTAAGTCCTCCCACCCTCCACGCACCCGCAGCCTCTCCGAGACGTGTCTTCCACCCCATTGGTCCTCAGCCCTAGCTTCATATGAAACTCACTTGGAGGAGATATTAAGTTTCAGATCCCACTCCCCAGATGGTCATTAGTTCAATCCAGTCAATCACTTTTTAAAGGACCCCTCCTTTAAAGGGGATTCTAATTAGTGCACAGCCAGGGGACCTCCAGCAGCGAGCCCTCCTCCTTCATCCTGGAGGACCTTCCATGGTCTCCTCCCATCACAGTGGCCCAGACATCCAAGGTTTCCCCAAGCTGAAAGTTCTTTCGCTTGTTTATTCTCTCCCTAGAGATGCTTCTTCCCTAAAGGATGACACAGTGAATGACCTCAGAAGGAGAGACTGCCCCTCTCCTCAGTGCAGAACTCATCTGCAAAGATGTAACCGCATATCAAGTCAAAAGTCTAGTAATAGAAGAATGAAATCCACGCATCACCAAGGCAGCAATTAGGAAAAGCTTACTGTGTGCAGGCCAGAGACAGTTCATAAACCAAGAGCCCTCAAACCAGTATGGATGAAGCTTCAGGAGTATACTGTGATGCATGCATGCATGCTCGGTCGCTAAGTCATGTTTGACTCTATGAGACCCCATGGACTGAAGCCTGCCAGGCTCCTCTGTCCATGGGATTCTCCAGGCAAGTATACTGGAGTGGGTTGCCATGCCCTCCTCCAGGGGATCTTCCCGACCCAGGGATCGAACCCGTGTCTCCTGCATTGGCAGGCAGATTCTTTACCGTCTGAAAAGCAGTTTATATAAGTGAGGAGAAGGTGACAGTTGATGCTTTACTGAGGTGGGCTATTTGTTAGGGTTTTCTTAAGTGATAGGGAGTTGGTTAGCAGTTCAGTTCAGTCGCTCAGTCATGTCTAACTCTTTACAACCCCATGAATAGCAGCACGCCAGGCCTCCCTGTCCATCACCAACTCCCGAAGTTTACTCAAACTCATGTCCATTGAGTCGGTGATGCCATCCAGCCATCTCATCTGTCGTCCCCTCCTCCTCCTGCCCCCAATCCCTCCCAGAATCAGGGTCTTTTCCAATGAGTCGATTCTTTGCATCAGGTGGCCGAAGTATTGGAGTTTCAGTTTCAGCATCAGTCCTTTCAATGAACACCCAGGACTGATCTCCTTTAGGATGGACTGGTTGGATCTCCTTGCAGTCCAACGGACTCTCAAGAGTCTTCTCCAACACCATAGTTCAAAAGTATCAATTCTTCGGCCCTCAGCTTTCTTCACCGTCCAACTCTCACATCCATACATGACCACTGGAAAAACCATAGCCTTGACTAGACAGATCTTTGTTGGCAAAGTAATGTCTCTACTTTTTAATATGCTGTCTAGGTTGGTCATAACTTTCCTTCCAAGGAGTAAGCGTCTTTTATTTTCATGGCTGCAATCACCATCTGCAGTGATTTTGGAGCCCAAAAAAATAAAGTCTGACACTGTTTCCACTGTCTCCCCATCTATTTGCCATGAAGTGATGGGACCAGATGCCATGATCTTAGTTTTCTGAATGTTAAACTTTAAGCCAACTTTTTCACTCTCCTCTTTCACTTTCATCAAGAGGCTTTTTAGTTCCTCTTCACTTTCTGCCATAAGGGTGGTGTCATCTGCATATCTGAGGTTATTGATATTTCTCCCAGCAATCTTGATTCCAGCTTGTGCTTCCTCCAGCCCAGAGTTTCTCATGATGTACTCTGCATATAAGTTAAATAAGCAGGGTGACAATATACAGCCTTGATGTACTCCTTTTCCTATTGGAACCAGTCTGTTGTTCCATGTCCAGTTCTAACTATTGCTTCCTGACCTGCATACAGGTTTCTCAAGAGGCAGGTCAGGTGGTCTGGTATTCCCATCTCTTTCAAAATTTTCCACAGTTTATTGTGATCCACACAGTCAAAGGCTTTGGCATAGTCAATAAAGCAGAAGTAGATGTTTTTCTGGAACTCTCTTGCTTTTTCAATGATCCAGCATATGTTGGCAATTTGATCTCTGGTTCCTCTGCCTTTTCTAAAACCAGCTTGAACATCTTGAAGTTCTCGGTTCACATATTGCTGAAGCCTGGCTTGGAGAATTTTGAGCATTACTTTACTAGCATGTGAGATGAGTGCAGTTGTGCGGTAGTTTGAGCATTCTTTGGCATTGCCTTTCTTAGGGATTGGAATGAAAACTGACCTTTTCCAGTCCTGTGGCCACTGCTGAGTTTTCCAAATTTGCTGGCATATTGAGTGCGTCACTTTCACAGCATCATCTTTCAGGATTTGAAATAGCTCAACGGGGATTCTATTACCTCCACTAGCTTTGTTCGTAGTGATGCTTTCTAAGGCCCACTTGACTTCACATTCCAGGAAGTTTGGCTCTAGGTGAGTGGTCACACCATCATAATTATCTGGGTCGTGAAGATCTTTTTTGTACAGTTCTTCTGTGTATTCTTGCCATCTCTTCTTAATATCTGCTGCTTCTGTTAGGTCCATACCATTTCTGGTTTTTTGTTACCTTGTATCAATTTGGGGGGAACAGTTTTAAGTTTTTCTTATGATTTCCAGGCACATAGGCAAGAAATCATCCAAGTTGTGCTAATCTGGCCAAATAAGGTGTATTCAGCTTGTGTGTGTGACTAAATTGATTTTGTCTGCTTGGGGAATTTTCGAGGCCAGGCTCCATTTGTTTTTTATTTTAGCAATCACCACACCACGCCCAGCAGACTGCCCTCCAGCCCGCACTGGGAGGGAGGGGCAGGAGAGGGCTGAAAAGAACCCAGGACGCGGGTCTCTATTTTCCTTGTCCCTCCAGCCCTCTTCTGAGCGGGCGTCTCCAGACTCTATTCCTCTCCAGGATTGCTCCTCTCTATGCACTGTGTCCTCCACTGAGGGATGGGAGTGTCGTCAAATCAGGAAAAGAAACGGAACCCCAGGTAAGCTCTGTCCTCATTCCAGTTTTTATTCATGGTGCTCTAGACCCCAAAGCATCCTCCCTTCTGTGTGTGTGAATAACATCTCTTTATTCTTGTTTCCTGAGCCTCTATTATGTGCCAGAACTTCCCCAGACTGTAGCATCAAGTATTCCATTTTGTATTCATGTGTGGTTTTAATGCTGCCAATATTTGGCTCCAGTGTACTGGTGTCAGGTTAAATCTCAGAGCCGGGGTTTGGGGTGAAGTAGGAAGAAAGAGTTGCATTGCTTTGCCAGGCAGGGGGAGCCCTGGCGAGCCAGTGCCCTCAGGGTTGTATGACCCACCCAGGAGCGGGTATTGAAGAGTCTTGTGTTGGAGGAGCTGGACGTGATCAGCTCGTGGACATTGTTCTGATTGGCTGATGGTGAGGTAAGAGGGAGTCAGCATCCTCAACCTTCGGTTCTAAGCCATCTGGGCTCTGCGTGCTTTGGAGAACCAGACAGTGAACTTCTTCCACCTGGTGGAAGCAGGAAAGCATCTGCAGAATAGCTCAAAGGACATCTCTCAGAACGTCATCTATAGTCCTTGAGGAAGGACTAAAGGTCCTTATCTTTGTTTAATGGCTAAATTATTATTATTTCATCTTGCTTGACTGTTTTCTTCCTTCTGCATTTTCTCTCTTAAGTTTATTTTTGGCTGATGTTTTTCTACAGACAAAAGGAAGGTGAAGGATGAGGGTGGGAGTCTTCTAAGATGGTCCCATAGGGTCCTGCTTGGTTACACTAATTCAGATGAGGCGCATTGATTTTTTTAACATTTTTGTTTATTTTTGTTTTATTTAATTTTGTTTAAACTGGGGAGCTCCATTGCAGTGGACACACGTCTGTTCTAATCATTCAGTTATTTTGGTAGCGTAATAGCTATACTAAAGGTATGCGACATTCTTAAAAGACTGAACTGATAAAATACCAGTGTCTTAACACATTGCATTTTATAAACAAACCACTTAAAGCAGAAACATTCTGATATTACCTTTATAAATTTAGAGTTTCCTCTAATGGGAATAATAAATTAACAAAATGTTGCTAAAACTGGATGAAAAATCAGGATGAAAAGAAAGCAAGCCAACACAGATATATTATGGCTTTTGCCAGCATTTGGTGAGAAATGTAGTACAGGAATATTTCATTGTGTTTTCTTAAATATTGTACATTATAATAATGGCTCTAACAATGTAGGCTATTTTTAAATATGTAAGAGCTAGAAAAATTTCACACTGTAACCTAGAAAGGTAACTAAGGGGAAATGTAAACTTTTTTTTGCCTTTTAGTTAAATGTGGTCCCCATCTTGACAATTTTATATTAATTAGTGCTTCTACCTTTTAAAATGACTATTATTTCTTTGTATCATCAATAATGAATCAGATTATGAGATCAGATACCAATATAATACATGCATTAGGGAGAAGTGGATTTTATTTTAGCTATTTTTGTTGGGGTATAGTTGCTTTTCAGTGTTCGTTAGTCTCTGCTGCACGACAGAGTGGATCGTGTATGTACACATGTGTCCCCCCTCGTGGACCCCACCCTACCCACTCTCTAGGTCCTTGGGAGCCCCCGGCCAAGCTCGCTGTGGCTCCTGGGGCAGCAGGCTCCCAGGGGCTGGCTGTTTTACACAGGGCAGAACAGAAGTCAGTTTCAGTCTCCCAGTTCATCCCACCCCTCTCGCTGCCCCTGTATCCACATGTCTGCTCCCCCACATGGGTCTCTGTTCCCACCTGCAGATAGGTTCATCTGTACCATTTTCCCAGAGCCTACACACATGCACTAATATGTGATGTTTGTCTCTTCCTGACTTACTTCCCTCTGTATGGCAGACTAAGTCCATCCACATCTCTACAAATGACCCAGATGTGTTCCTTTTTAGGGCTGAGTAGCATTCCATTGTATATACGCACCACATCTCGTTTTTCCATTCATCTGTCAATGGATGTTTACGTGGTTTCCGTGTTCTGGCTGTTGTAAATAGTGCTGCAGTGAACACTGGGGTACACTTGTCTTTTCTCAGCGTCTATGCTCAATAGTGGGATTGCTGAGTCGTATGGTAGTTCTAGTTTTAGTTTTTAAGGAACTTCCGTAGTGGCTGCACCAATTTACATTACCACCAACAGTGCAAGAGAGTACCGTTTTCTCCATACAACCTCCAGCATTTGTTGTTTAGACTGTTTTGATGATGGCCGTTCTGACTGGTGTGAAGTGACACCTCATCGTCAGTTCTCATCAGCATTTCTCTAATAAATTAGTGATGTTGAGCGTCTTTCCATGTGTTTGTTGGCCATCTCTCTATCTTCTGTCTTCTTTGGAGAAATGTCAATTTCGGTCATCCCCTCATTGTTGGTTGGGTTGTTTTCTGGATGCTGAGCTCCGTGAGCTGTTTGTATATTTTGGAGATTAATAGTTTGTCAGTTGCTTCATTTGCAAGTATTTCCCCCCATTCCAAGGGTTGTCTTTTTGTCCCATTTATGGTTTTCTTTGCAAAAGCCTTTAAATTTAATTAGGTCCCATGTATTTATTTTTGGTTTTGTTTTCATTATTGTAGGAGGTGGGTCAAAAAAGATATTGCTATGATTTATATCAAAGAATGTGCTGCCTGTTTTCCTTAAAGAGTTTTATAGTGTCTGGTCTTACATTTAGGTCTTTATTCCATTTTGAGTTTCTGTGTATGATGTTAGGGAGTGTTTTAAAATCTCTATTTTTTTCTTTGACTTGCTCTTGATGAATGGTATATATTAAAAAATTATATAATTTTTTAAACTTATAAGATTATAAACATGTAATCTTACCTCTTTTAAAGGATATAAGATCTAATGAGTATATAATTCTCTTTTAGAACAATAATAGATGTAATTGTTCAATTGATTTAAAGTTAGAAAATGAGTGTTATTTCACATACATTAGAAGTCATAAATACCCGTGGTACTGTGAAAATATTTCCATAATGAAAATGATTGTCCTTATTTCCGTGAGTGACTCTTGTTATTATTAAATCTCCTTATGTAATGCATATCTTTGTGGTACTGCCTTTTTTCCATATCTTCTTTAAGGTGCATTTCATTTTTGAAATACTTTTCCTTCTAAGGTTTATTCAGGCTTAATTTGTGTCCATTCTTTATAGAGTACATTATTAAAGTTAAGTATGTATGCTTGTTTTCTAAATTTAAATTACAAATTATTACCCAAAGCATTTGGAAAATAAAAAAAAAAAAAGAATCTGGAAAACATTCAATTTTAGCTCATTCTTTAAGATTTTTACAGGTCAAATAATATTCTCCTGCTGATGGTTTACAATATAAAGTCCACACAAGAAGCAAATCAAAGGTTAGTTTATTTGACATTTCAATAGTTTCTACTACCTGGAAATATTTGGGCAAGATAAGTGGAGTGGCATGTGGAATGCAAAGCAGTGTGGTGTAGACGTCAGAAGTGGACATGTAGTTGTTTTAGAATCCGGATAGATTTTTTTTAAACCTCATCAAGTCTTAGATACCGGATTAAAAATTCTCATAGAAATATTGTAAGCATGAAATAAGATCATGTCTATTACACCAATAATGCTTGCCACAAAGTTTTTTTCATTCACTTATGTAAGCCTGTATTCATTTATTCAATAGGTGTGAGCCTCTCTAATGCAAGAACACTGTGGCAGGCACAGAAGGCTCTGTGTTAATAAAATAAACTTAGTTTTCTGCCTAAGAGCGTTTAGATGACAATACTCAGTGGTTTCTACCTCCCCTGTTCCCTGTCCTCATGTAGCTGGTCTATTTTATCTAGTATATGATACATTGAGCCAGAATTTTCCTACCTGAGAAATGGCCTGATAGCTCTTAAAAATGACGAGAGGTTGTAGTTCTACTTTTCTATAGTTACACATGATGTAACATCAATAGTAAATAGAGTTAGTCTATTGGTTAGACTTTTTTTTTTAAGTCAAGTAATTCTAAATATTTTCCCTCCCTCTGGGAATATACTGGTGACCAAGAAAGAAAATGCACTATTGGTTAGTAAAGCTTGCTAGAGAAGCAGGGCCTTATATAACCTGCAGATAATTTAAGGATGAGAAATAAGTGGTCTGTTGGTAAGAACAGGACTTGGGGTGGATGAAACTGGAGCCTATTATACAGAGTGAAGTAAGCCAGAAAGAAAAACACCAATACAGTATACTAACACATATATATGGAATTTAGAAAGATGGTAACAATAACCCTGTATGCGAGACAGCAAGAGAGACACAGATGTATTGAACAGTCTTTTGGACTCTGTGGGAGAGGGTGAGGGCGGGATGATTTGGGAGAATGGCATTGAAACATGTAAATTATCATATGTGAAATGAATCACCAGTCCAGGTTCGATGCATGATATAGGATGCTCGGGGCTGGTGCACTGGGATGACCCAGAGGGATGGGATGGGGAGGGAGTTAGGAGGGGGGTTCGGGATGGGGAACACATGTACACCCATGGTGGATTCAAGTCAATGTATGACAAAACCAATACAATGTTACAAAGTAAAATAAATAAATAATTTAAATTAAAAAAAAAAAAACAAACAGGACTTGGCAATGGATTTTTTTCTGAGGGAACGGGGAGAGGGGATCAAGGCATGCACCAACTCTATGTGGGTTTGGTTTGGAGCACAACAAACATCTCATTTGCAGACAATAAGTGGGCGGTTAGGTTTTGTTAACAACTCAAACTTGGGATGTCACTGAATTCTGATTTCTCCACCAGGACATCTTTGATCTGAGACTCAATATTCTCCTTTATAAAGGGGTGATAATAATAGCATTTACCTTACAGGGCATTTGTGAGGATTATACAAGATAACTTCAGAGCACTCATCCTCTCAGTTAGCTCAGTGGTAAAGAATCTGCCTGCCAAGCAGGAGACGTGGGTTCAATCTCTGGGTCAGGAAGATCCCACAGAGGAGGAAATGGCAACCTAGTCTGGTATTCTTGCCTGGAGATTTCCTTGGATGGAGGAGCCTGGAGGGCTACATTCCATGGGGTCGCAGTGAGTTGGACATGACTTCATGATTAAAAGAAACAAAGGGCTCAGAACATTTTGGCTATGAAGTTATCATTGTATTATACAGGCTTAGACGTCAGAAGTGTTGTCTCGGTGATAAATACGGATTTCAGAGTTTTGGACTCAAACACGTGATGATCCTGTGGGAAGTTGAAAAGGTTAGTAATTGACAGTGGGGGAAGCAAAAATAAGAGACTGGCCCTGATCCCGCAGAAATCATATATGATAAAAAGTTAGAGAAGGTAGTGGCCACTAAAAAATACAGTCAAAACCTGAAAGTAGAGAGTTACATTGTTTGGTGGGAATGTTAGGGACTCCAAGCCCGGAGGCAGCATCTCAGTAGCCCTGACAGCCTACTCTAAGGAGGCAGTGGGGAAGTCAGGCTGTATCCAAGTTTGTAACAATGGGAGCAGGCAGTCTGAACATCAAAGATCATATATCAAATGAAGGAATTAGCATTCTGTATATGGGAGATGCAAGCCTCTGGGCTCACTGAACTCATCCCTTTCAAACGCACCTCAGGGGCTATTCTGGGGCCAACCCTGTTTTCCTGTTCACCTAAGGAGTGGTAGAGGGCTGCTTCTCGCATCCCCCAGCTCCTCAGCAGTCACCCCGGGGGTGGCAGCGTCCCCTGGATCGCAGGTTTGGAAGCCCTCATTCACATTTGGAGGCCAAAGTCGCTGATGGCTGAGACATTTCTTGTTTGTTAATATGGCAGGAGATATTTTCATTTCACAGGAGAGGTGCTCAGAGAGGAGCATCAGAAGCAGGAGCAAACTGAAGAAGGTGGTTTTGCTTGGAAAACCCTGATTCCAGGAAATGGAAGTGGTCACCTCTGCCAAGTGCTGCTGAGACAGAACATGGGGAACGAAGGATGTCCTCTGGATTGAGGACTTAGGAGTCTGCGGTGATCTTGGTGGGAGCTTCTCAGAGAGGAAACGGGCAGAAGTCACTGGAATGGAGAAGGAATAGACTGGGGCAGAGGTGAAGAAGTGGAAGAAACTACGGTAGACCACTATTTGAAGATATTTGATTGTGAAATTTTTTAAAAGATCTTTTTATGACTGTGGTGGGTATTCGTTGCCGCATGCTGGCTATCTCTAGATGAGGTGAGGGGGCTTCTCTGTTGCAGTACCCGAGCTGCTCATTGCCGTGGCTTCTCTTTCTCAAGAGCACAGGCTCTAGGTGACTGGGCTTCCGTAGTTTCAGCTTGCTGGCTCTAGAGCACTGGCTCGGTAGTTTGGTGCTTGGGGTGGTTTCCCTGTGGCATATGGGATCTTCCAGGATCAGGGGTCGAACCGGTGTCCCTTGCATTGCAAGGCAGATTCTTAACCACTGAACCACTAGAGAAGCCCTTGGTTGTGAACTTTTACAAAATGAAAACAATTTGAAATGAAAGGAAACAGTTTATATTGAGTAATGGAGTAAATTTTTATTAGAGACATGAGTTTTTAATGCTGATGCATAGAGAGGTAGTGTTTAGAATTATGGGGCAGAAAGAAGATAACCTAGAATTCAAGTTTTCTGAACTTCGTAGCTCAGTTGGTAAAGAATCTGCCTGCGATGCAGGAGACACGTGTTTGATTCCTGGGTCGGGAAGATCCGCTGGAGAAGGGACAGGCTACCCACTCCAGTATTCCTGGGCTTCCCTTGTGACTCAGCTGGTAAAGAATCCCCCTGCAGTGCGGGAGATTTGGGTTCAATCTCTGGGTTGGAAGATCCCCTGGAGAAGGAAAAGGCCACCCTCTCCAGGATTCTGGCCTGGAGAATTCCATGTATAGTCCATGGGGTTGCAGAGTTGGACATGACTGAGCGACTTTCAAGTTTTCTGAACATAGATGGATGCATTGGCCCCAGTCAGATGCTGTCACCTGTTCTATTGGAGAAAATTGGGAGGACGAGCAGACCTGTGCTGATACAGGCATCTTTCCATCAAGAGTTTGACTGATGCCTCTCTGAGCATGAGGAATAGAAGGAACAACCGTTACTGTAGGGCACTTAGTTTAACTGATGGCTTTTGGTACCTAAGCTTAATAATGTAAATGGAGGAATTACAGGGTGATGGGCTGGAGGTCATGGTGAAATGGCAGAATAGGTGTGTGCTCAGCGGTAGTGGTGAGAGCAATAAGGCAGATCAGCTAGAAGATGAGAAACTGGTTTTCAGTGAGTTATTTAGGATTTTAATCGGATATTTCTGAAATCACAACTAAAGATTAGTAGGTAAGTTATACATTTTTCAAACCTATAAAGGACATTGAAAACTCAATGAAAATTTTATTGGATTGGAACAGAGGTCTTAATTTGAGAAGAAAATTTAGCCTAACAGAAGGTTTTTCTCTCTCAAAAACTCCACCCAGCAGGGGTATCAAAGCTAGTAAAGCCTTAATTTCACCCTTCAGTGTCTCACAAGACTAAAAACATCAGTTTTGAGCAAATGGATGGAAAGGTTGTATAAAGAGTTTCCTACCTGAAATGGAAACATTTTAACCTTCCACCGAGTTTTCCACTTTATAAAATAAAAGCATCCGTTTTTCCATCAGACTGCCTTTGTGTTGGCCTTACTGAGGCAAGAAAGTGGCTTTTATGGAAGCCCCTGCTGGTGGACACGGTGAAGCTTCAGTTCCCACCTCAGCAAGTCAGAAACACCAGGAGACCTGAGTATTTCAAGCATTAAAACAGTGTGAAATTTAAGTTGGTATTTCAGCTTAAATCCTTCTTTCCACCTTGTTTGGAAACTTCTGGAAGTTAGTATGTCAATTACATTGACATCATTTGATTTTAAATTTCCAAGCAGAAACCATCTGAATAGCTAAGTGTTTCAGACAATAAATTTCTGATAATTCAATAAAATTGTCTTGGATCCTACCTTTGTTATACCAACTAGGGGTGGAATATATGGAACATAGTTGGGCTTCTAAGAGTGAACAAATTATGTGTGTATATAGTGTACCTAGAACCCCCAAATCTACCCTATCTTTAATATTTTGTGACAAAATTTATTACTATAGTTTCACACAATTCTGAAAATCAAAAGAATAATCGTGTTGCCTCCTGTATCAGCATTAGTTTTTTTACTTGTCTGGTTTATCGTTTTTGTTTTGCTCTTTAATTTCTCCTGTAACATCAGAAGTTTCCTAGGGCTGAATTGTGGTTATGACACAGACCTTGCTGGAAAGATCTATGAGTAAACTTAGGGCAATGCAAGCTGATAAGGACCCGGGTATTTTGATTCATATTTGCATCATATTTAAGTATGCAAGACATATTAATATTTTTACAGATTATTTTTATTACAGATATTTTCAGAACATCAGTAAAGGTGGATCCTAATAGTTTAGTGTATGATAAACTGGCAAGAGTCACTATCTGGAGGAAAATAATTCATGTTGGAAAAAGGTGGTGATGACCGACATGCAGGTGGATCTGCTCTGTGTCACTGGCGCTGGCTGGGTCTGTGGAAGGACACCTGGTCCAGGTAGTGAAGGGGCTTAAATTAAGGATGTACTGAGTTCCTCATGTCATGGGTTCAGGGCTTCTACCCTGTGCTGTCTGGGGAATATCTTGTTTTAATCAGTGTGAAGGCACCATGTCAGCTACCTGCCCATAACTGTCAAATTGTATAAATATAAAGGTCAAAATATTTTAGCACTGACTAAGGGATTTCCTTTGAAAATTATCAGAAGTCAGCATTTGGGATGGTTACTTCATTTTTCTATATCCCAGAAATGACTCTTTGGTTACAGCTAGAGATACTATATTACTAAAGCCTAGTAAAAGTGAATATTGATTAGGTACAATGTCAAGAAATCTATAGAAAACACTAATCACTATAGCAATTGTATGCATGTGTACACACACTTTATTTTTCTCCAACAAGTGATATAACTGAAAAGCCTGTTTTATTTTACCAGTTAGAGAACCCTCCAGTTATTCTGATTTCCTTTTACATCACATAGCTCGTTTAGAAATGTGATCAATCAGTTTAGTTTTTTTACATGCCAATAGTCCAGCCATCTTACTTCTCCAACAAGTGATATAACTGAAAAGCCTGTTTTATTTTACCAGTTAGAGAACCCTCCAGTTATTCTGATTTCCTTTTACATCACATAGCTCGTTTAGAAATGTGATCAATCAGTTTAGTTTTTTTACATGCCAATAGTCCAGCCATCTTACAATTTAAGGTCGGTTCTACTGTTTGTTCATGAGATTATCAACTTTCTTAATCATAACGCAAGTTCTTGGTATAGATTTTTCTTATCTTAATCTGACACCATTTTTGTATACTTGGAAAATCAAAGGGTCACTTTTATTCAATAAATTTAGTTCCTTAAGTGACATATACTCTTAAGCTTAATATTTTTTTTCACACTCATGAAGCCATAATTAGATGAATTGGGAAATCTGCCATTCCTCTCTCCCAGTTAAAATAAAAATGACATAAATTACCATTAGTTGATAGAATTTCAGCTGAACCTTCGTTTGCCTTTATATTTGAAAAATTAAAATGATGTGGGAAAACATTAATAACAGAAATTTAGTTGTCAAAAGTAATAAGATATAATATTTCATTACCTATTTAAATTTATCAGGACAATTTGTATTCAGGAAGCATTCATTGTACTTAGATTATACAATTTAATTTAAAATTTAAAAGTAATGTTACTTTCATTTCAATAATCTCTATAAATGTTGCATTTATTTTATATTCCAAAATTAATGTAAATGTGAACCTAAAGGATTCTTTATTTCATTTTGTTCAGCTTCTATGTTTTTGTGGAAATATAAAAGTTAACTATTCAGAATGCAGAATATTTTTACTACTATATTTACAATTTCTTGGACAGTCTATGAAATGATGATTCATTTTCCATAGAGACAGTTCTGAGGACACTGAGATTAACAAAGTTACTGGGTGGTAATTAAGACCTTCATCGCTCCCAAAGCACCTTCCCCTTACATTAGTTTTGAAGAGAGTTCTGTGTTTGAATGGAGAAACTAATAGCCTGATGATATTGTAGTCATACTTTAACTTTTAAAGGGCAATGTGATCTGTACATCAATATTATCCAGAAAACTTATATTTTGTTTGTTTTATATTTAGAGGCTTTGCAGTTTGTTATTTTTGGCCAACTGTTAGATTGTATAACTAAGCAGACAAGGCATATTATTGCACTTCATATAAATGCATTTTAAAGACATCTGTTCTTGTTGTTCAGTTGCTAACTCATGTCCAGCTTTTTGCAGCCCCATGAACTGCAGCACGCCGGGCTTCCCTGTCCTTCACCATCACTTGGAGTCTGCTCAGACTCATCTCCATTGAGCTGGTGATGCCATCCAACCATCTCATCCTCTGTCATCCCCTTCTCCTGACCTCGATGTCTCTCAGCATCAGGGTCTTTTCCAGTGAGTTGGCTCTTTGCATCAGGTGGGCAAAGTATTGGAGCGTCAGCATCAGTCCTTCTGATGAATATTCAGGACTGATTTCCTTTAAGATGGACTGGTTGGATCTCCTTGCAGTCCAAGGGACTCACAAGAGTCTTCTCCAACACCACAGTTCAAAAGCATCATTTCTTCAGAGCTCAGTCTTTTTTATGGTCCAACTCTCACATCCATACTTGACTCCTGGAAAAACTATAGCTTTGACTACACAGACCTTTGTTTGCAAAGTGATGTCTCTGCTTTTTAATGCACTGTCTAGGTTTGTCATAGCTTTTCTTCCAGGGAGCTTGCATCTTTTAATTTTATGCCTTTGGTCATTGTCCACAGTGATTTTGGAGCCCAAGAAAATAAAATCTGTCACTGTTTCCACTTTTTCCCCATCTACTGCCCATGAAGTGATGGGACCAGATGCCATGATCTTAGTTTTCTGCATGTTGAATTTTAAGCCAGCTTTTTCACTTTTCCTCTTTCACTCTCATCAAGAGACTCTTTAGTTCCTCTTTCCTTTCTGCCATAGGGATGGTGTCATCTGCATATCTGAGGTTATTGATCTTTCTTCCATTTGTGCTGGCCTTCTTAGGGTAGTCTAGACTGCTATAACATATTGGGCCTAAAAAGTATAATGACTTGAATTATTGGAGTGAACATCATGCTCATCTAGCCATCTAACTTGGACTCTGACACCTTCCATTTTGTAATTTTGTGATTTACTAAGGTATGCAGTCTCAAAGTGGTGAAAATTGTTTTTTGGGGGGTGGAGGTGAAATATTTTAAATATTATAATAGTTTATAGCCCTCTAAAGGGCCACAGTATGTAAACAGATATATGTCCACGGTATTAAAATTTCATGAGGAGGGAGGATTAGGGGAAAAAATGAGGCTCCAAATGGCTCCTTGGGGAAAGTATTAATGGGAATGGGTGTTTGAGAAACACTATCCTAGGGCTTTGCTGGGTTTTTTTTTTTTTCTTCCATCTGACTGACAAAAGATGATAGAGAGCAGGAGTATGTGTAGAGGAGCTTTATGACCAACCATGAAAGGGGCTTGGAACACACCTTCCTGTAACCATTGTCTAAAATAGTCATATGACTGTGGCTAACTGCAAGGGAAGCTGGAAGATGTAGTCTAGCTGTGTGTCCAGGAAAAAGACAAAACCAGATTTTGGTGAGGAGCTAGTGGCCTTTGAATTTCGGTTCAGTGACATGCATCTCTCACAGGGTGGATGTTCAGTGACTATTTCCTGAACTGCTTGCTGAACTGATGTACATCTCTGTGTCAGCTCCTTCAAAGATAATTCGGATCCCAACTCTGTAGAGCATGTCAGTGGGTTTTTGACCAACTATGAAGAATTGAAACCATTTTACTTTTCGGTGGGGTTCTTTCTTATTCAGTATTGACACTATATGATCTGTTGGTATTTCTGTGAGTTTAGTCTAGATTTTTGTTGTGTACCTTATTTTTGAGTTATATTATTTTAATATTTAAATATAAATTTATCTTATAATAAGTGGCTCTTATTACTAATATACAAACATCTTGAATTCTTCTTAAAAATATTTTTCGAACCGATATTTGTGTAGATACAGGATAAACCACTTTGAATTGAGAAGCAGTCCTTTTCTTTACAATAACCAAATGATAAAAATTCCACGTTGTACTTGTGGATTGGTTACGTTGGAGAGGATTGTAGGTAAAGTCACCTCAATGCTTTAAAATGCGTACTGGTGCATATAATTACTTCAAGTATATTTCTTGGGTTAATATTTCTTTCTCCTTTATTCCATTTTATGTAACACAATCTTCTGAAAAAATTTTTAGAGACTAATTCTATCCATTTCAAAAAAATGTTTAGAATTAGATTTGAGGTAATGGGGTTTGGGGAGAAAAATAACACTGTTATGAGAAGTAAGAAACCTTATTTCTAGACCTGCCTTGACTATGAAACATAGAGATCATTAAATCAGCCTTAATTTTCTCAAGAAAATGGAGGGCCTTCCTCAGATGAACTTTATAATCCCTTCCGCTTTATTGAATGGGTTTCCCAGGTGGTGGAATGGTAAAGAATCTGCCTGCCAATGTAGGAGACACAGGAGACATGTGTTAGATCCCTGGGTTGGAGATTCCCTAGAGAAGGGAATGGCTACCCATGCCAGTATTCTTGTCTGGAGAATTCCATGGACCGAGGAGCCTGGCGGGCTACAGTCCATGGGATCGCAAAGCATCAGACATGACTGGGAACACTCACACTGCTATACTGACAGGTGATGCAGAAAGATCCCGCTCTTTCTAAACCTCCTTTCTGCTTTAGGATGGCAAGAGAAATAAATTTAAAGCCTACTAAGCATCTTGAGGGCAGACACTTACTCTTATTTGTTAAGCTAGGTATTCAGTGTTTCAGCTGAAAATATAGTGCACCTTCTTTTTTATTTTGTATTTCTGCCAATGTATGGTGAATGACTACAGTTTCCTCAGCTCCATATTAATACTTAAAAAGTATTATTTACTCCTCATCAAATCTTCTGGAGAGGTTTTTCTTTGAGCATCATCATTTCATAAAGGAGGATGGTGAGGTAGAAGGAAGACCCAAATTTGTGAGAGGAGAGTGAAGTTTGGATTCAAGGCTGGTTGATTCTAAAGGCCACTCTCCCCATAACTCTGAATTATTCCTCCATAACCTTTCTGTAAGCACTTAAAGGCAACTCTCGTGTTTCTTTTTTGTGAATTTGTTCACAATTTAAAGTTGAATTTTAAGGAGATAAATTCATTTTTACCCAGAGTTTTGGAGAACAAATATTCTGAATTTTAAACAAAATAATACAGGGTTTTTATTTTCTCCATGAGAAAATTTTAGATCCCTTAATATTTTAACTGGTAACATTTGCCTTTCTTGGGAAAGTGGGTAATTTTGACGGGCTATTTAGCCACAGGTCCTTAAGATTGGGGCAGTCATTCTTGAGGTGAAGTCTCATTTTTTTTAAGTTGCCTTTTCAATAGTTTAAAACTCTAATGAAATTAACCCAATGCACTCAACATGCAGACTTTTTAAAAATATTTTATGATTAAGTGGCAGTATTAAATAAGTCACTTGATTAGTATACATAAACCCTTGAGTAATAATGAATCATTTGAACATACGGGCTTGCCAATTCTCACATATATTTTTGCCTACCACAAATGTATCTACTTATCTAGTGACCATGTGGATAACTTTATTTGTGACATAATTTAATAAGTTTTGTTTTTTCTTTTTCCACATCAAAATTCAAGTACCATTTTCAGTATTCTTTTAGATATCTTTCTGGAGAATAGAGAAAGAAAGCTTAAATGACACCAAGTAAGGGAATTTAGAAATATTTGAAAAAAAAAAGTAGTGAAATAAGAATTCTACAAAGAGGCACAATTTTTTAAAGTACATTTAATAATGATTTACTGAATATTTGCTTGGCATATGAATTATGTAGTTTTATATATTAAGCATTTATTATCATAAATATTTATCCCTTGAAATATATTTATGAACTGCTTAAATTTTCAAGTGTATTACAAGTAAAGCAGAAAATAATACTGGTCATACTTTTATCTTTTCTTTTTCTATGTTTTCCATCTTTTTATTTATAGTCAGAAGTATTCCACAGATAATTCCATCTTTCAGCAAAGCTATTTCTTTATATTAATGAATCATACTGTACACAGGAAAAGTCATGCTTTGAAAGCTAACATTAATTCATGGTCCATTACAGGAAATGCTTACTAACTCTGATTATATATAAATTTGCTCTGAAAAGTCTCACAAAGAAGCTTGTGATGTATAAATTAATGAATTCTCATTAGGAGTTGGTCGTTCCTCATTACATAAGAATTTTCTTTGCTTTTGTAAACTTGGAGCAGAGTTTATAATTTACAAAATTTTATAATTTATAAATTATAATTCATAATCTAACCTAAATTATTATAATTTATAGATTTATAAAGTTGATAATTATTATTTCAGTGGGCATTTGAAAAGGATATACACTCATCTTTATGACAAAAAAATATAATAAGACACTTAAGTCATAGAAGCATGGGATCTAAGTATACAATTTAATTTTATTGCACTTATTATAAATTGGCTAATTTCTTTGGCTTATAGTAGTTAATGAAGTACCTATTACAGAAAATAGAAAACACAGGTGACTCAATAACAGAGAGAAACTGGAGGTCAGTATATTTCCCAAGACTGAGCCTTATTTTCAAGAAATTAATGATTCATCCAGGTTAGATCAAGTGCTAAAAAAGCCAACTCCCCTGACCAGACAGCATTATAATCATTATATTACATTTAACAAATTTCAAAACTCGGAGAAAATATCTGCTATCCTCTGTTCCTAGATCATAGCACTAGTCACAGTGGCCTGCACTTAGCATTACACATAATATTTATGTGTAATTTTTAATAGGAAGAAAAAGTAAAAATCTAGAGACATGTGCCTATTAACTAAACTCTAAGAAAGCACATGGTGTTTAAAACTGGTTGTAGAGAGGCGAGGAAAACTAAGAAATTCATTTATAACCATGCTGAGCCAAACTTTAAAGAGTTTAGAAATTTAAACCATTGCTTTAATTATGAGTCAGATAATTACAGATTCATTTGGCAGGTAAATCATTGCATAATATTTAGTATATTAATTAAATTAGAACTTACCTTATTAAAGACGTGAGCCAAAGGTTGAATAGAGAATGTGGTAAAAGCTAAACCTAAATTCATTTCTTCCAAACATATTTTTGTATAACAAAGTGTGAACAAATTACTTGTGAAATGTATCTGTTACGTCTAACATAGTTCTGCTTCTACAAGTTTCTTGCATTAATTCCCAAGGTAGCAGAACTCCTTGGTAACCATAGTATACTTGACCATGAATGAGGGCCTGTTGGGTATTTCAGAAGTCACTCTTGTAAGTTAGTTTTAATTTAGATAGATGTTCAGTATTGACATATTTACTTGTTGCATACTCAATAGACAGCATAAATACTTCTGAGAAATCATGGATTAGATACAAAAAAATTAAAATGCAATATAATTTTATAAATGTGAAATGCAGAGGAGTTACCCCATTTTCTCACAATGCAGGATAACCAACTCAACAGCAGTTTATACTCAAGAGAATGATTCACCAGAGGATAAAACGACCATGTTTCCTTTATTGATTTTACTTTATTAGACCATCATTTGTATACTGTCTGCCTTCCCAGTGGTTTGTGTCCTACTTAAGGCAAGGGCAATGTCTTATTAATTGTTCTGCCTCTTACCATAAAAGAAGACCCCTACACTTGCCAGGTCATACTTAAAAAGGTCACCTGTGTGCATGCTAAGTCACTTCAGTTGTGTCTGACTCTGTGATCCTGTGGACTGTAGCCCACCAGGCTCCTCTGTCCATGGAATTCTCCAGGCAAGAATACTGGAGTGGGATGCCGTGCCCTCCTGCAGATGATCTTCCCATCCCAGCAATCGAACGTGTGTCTCTTAGGTCTCCTGCATTGGCAGGCAGCTTCTTTACCACTTGCGCCACCTGGGAAGCCCCTACTACTTGTTAAAATAACCATAAGTCATAGTGGAGTGAACTATGTAGGCATGAAATGATTTTGTGGACATAAAATTTAAAAGGCAGAAAGCAATTTCAATTTCCGGTGGAGATGTCTTGATTTTGTAGAGACATATTTTTTGAACCAAATAATGAGTTACTAGTATTTCAACTTGAAGGGCACATGTATTTCTTAATGACTTATAAAGTTTCTGGTAGAATCAGTATATATATTAAGTTGATTTTCGAGTGGCTTGTTGTATTACTGGGCAGATATTACCCATATCTTTGTGCAAACAATTGTGTTGCCAGTTCTCTAACTTTTATTGAATGTCTAGTATGGTACTTTACTAGGCTCTAGAGTATGTTTACAGTGTCAGGACACATTTCCTGCTTACTTTACAACTATTCATAAACAAAATTTAGGGGGGATAGGTGTCTCTTTTATAACATGCTGCTGCTAAGTCACTTCAGTCGTGTCCGACTCTGTGCGACCCCATAGACGGTAGCCCACCAGGCTTCTCTGTCCCTGGGATTCTCCAGGTAAGAACACCGGGTTGCCATCTCCTTCTCCAATGCATGAAAGTGAAAAGTGAAAGTGAAGTTGCTCAGTCGGGACTCTTAGCAACCCCATGGACTGCAGACTACCAGGCTCCTCCATCCATGGGATTTTCCAGGCAAAAGTACTGGAGTGGGTTGCCATTGCCTTCTCCTTTATAACATGACACGGATTTATTAAAAAATTTGAATAAAACAGACATTTTGAGTCATGCACAAAAACGAAAGCTTCCTTACATCCACCTTACTGAGGGCAGCTATTAGTGCATTATATAGATTCAGTCATCTAAGATTAATCATATCAATAGTAACGGTGAAATCAGTATCAGTATCATATTTCATAGGTGTGAAATTGAGTTAGGGAAAAAGTATGGGAAAATTCTTTTGATTAAAAAATTACTCTGAATAATCTGCCTTGTAAGCTCTATTCTAAGTTAAAATCTAATAATCAGTGTAAATAACCAAATAAAATTGCAAAATGAGTACTTTCAAGGTCATGTGTATGGTTTGCTTATCATGAGCAAATGAAAATTTTAAAAGCCATATCTTCATTTTCACCACCCACATCTCTGATGCAGAACAAATCATTTCTTACTGACCATTTTAATTCCACAATTAAGAAACACGAATATAAAAGCTAGCCACCTAGTTTATTTGACCTGACTTTGTTTTGCGGCCTGGCAGAGAATTTTATAGTTTGTTGATTCTCAGTAGATAATGGATTGAAACTGTTTTTAATAGTGTTGGCTACTGAAGCATGCGGCTACAATGTAACCTCAAGGTACCCTCATAAATGCGGTGGAAAATCTCTTGTACGACAGCAGTAGAGCAATTTGTCCTTGTTTATTCCCTGGAGAGCACATCCATATACTCTGTTCTTATGACAGGATCCTTTCAGAATTGCCCTTTCTAATGTCGATATTGTAATAGGGGCCTGGTATTGCTGATACGACTATATTTTCTGATCTAATTCATAGATATTAAAACGATTGACCTTGTATACGGCTGCCTTGGAGGAGAGGCATTGTTAAATATAGGCTTCCCTAAATGATCACTTTATTTTCTGCTTCTCTACCACATAGTGTGTGTAATCATTTTCCTATTTTTTTTCCCCAATACATTTTATTGAATTTTTGGTTTAGTGGCCTAGTTGCTCTTAAGTATCTTTGGCCGATAAACACTTTGCAGTTTCTCTGTGGCTTTATTACTTTTCATATTCCAAAATAACAGCAGACTAAAAAATCAGAATACACTGAAGCAAAAGTGAAACTCATACATAATTCTATCATCTAGACCAAACCACCATTAAACTTGTTAGATATTCTATTAGGACTTTTCTGTGTTGATGTGTACAAATTATTTCTCATGTACATATACACATACTCAAAAAAAAAACAAAACAAAACTAGAGTTTAGCCTCTGATTCCCATCTAGAAATATATATTCCTGTAACCAAAATTCATGTACTTGCTTTATACACACATGTAAATATATACATGCACACACAAGTATAAACTGATCTTCCATTTTATTTTAATACCACTTAAAATAACTTTTAACTGAACTTATAAATTACATAGAGTGTATATCTAAGTACTTTAGAAAAATTTCTCCATTTTTATATAACTGATCAAGCTAGATATTATTGATTATTTGAGGCATGGAAAGGTTACATTTTGGATATACCTATGGTAAGATGTTCCCATCTGATAAACTGTTATCTGGCTGAATGTAAGAGCTCTGAAGATGAAATGCTTGTTGTATTATATTTCAGTATGGCTTCTTAAAACTAAAAATTAAACTACTGAGATAAAGATTTTCATTCCAAACTGGACCAGCCAATCATGTACTATTTACTTGGAAAATCCATTCTGTGACTGGAATTATGCTTCAGTAGTTTTGTATTCATATATGTAATTATTGAGCTTCCCAGGTGGCACTAGGGGTAAAGAATGTACCTGCCAACGCAGGAGACACAAGAGACGTGCGTGTGATGCCAGGTCAGGAAGAGCCTCTGGAGGACAGCCTGGGCTTCCCTGGGCTCAGACAGTACAGAATCTGCCAGCAGTGAAGGAGACTGGAGTTTGATCCCTGGGTCGGGAAGATCCCCTGGAGAAGGGAACGGCTACCCACTCCAGTATTCTTGCCTGGGAAATCCCATGCACAGAGGAGTCTGGCAGGCTAAGTCCACAGGCTCACAGAGAGTCAGACACAACTGAACGACTAACCCTTTTGCTTTCACACTTTCAGTTCAGTTCAGTCGCTCAGTCATGTCCGACTCTTTGTGACCCCATGGATTGCAGCATGCCAGGCCTCCCTGTCCATCACCAACTCCCAGAGTTTACTCAAACTCATGTCCACCGAGTTGGTGATGCCATCCCACCGTCTCATCCTTTGTCGTCCCCTTCTCCTCCCACCTTTAATCTTTCCCAGTAAGTCAGTTCTTCGTAACAGGTGGCCAAAGTATTGGAGTTTCAGCTTCAGCATCAGTCCTTCCAATGAATATTCAGAACTAATTTCCTTTAGGGTAGATTGGTTGGATCTCCTTGCAGTCCAAGGAACTCTCAAGAGTCTTCTCCAACACCACAGTTCAAAGGCATCAGTTCTTCAGTGCTCAGCTTTCTTTATAATCCAACTCTCACATCTGTACATGGCTACTGGAAAAACCATAGCTTTGACTAGACAGACCTTTGTTGGCAAAGTAATGTCTCTGCTTTTTAATATGCTGTCTAGGTTGGTCAGAACTTTTCTTCCATTTAGCAAGTGTCTTTTAATTTCATGGCTGCAGTCACCATCTGCAGTGATTTTGGAGCCCAAAAAAATAAAATCTGTCACTGTTTCCCCATCTATTTGCCATGAAGTGATGGGACCAGATGCCATGATCTTAGTTTTTTGAATGTTAAGTTTTAAGCCAACGTTTTCACTCTCCTCTTTCACTTTCATCAAGAGGCTCTTTAGTTCTTCTTCACTTTCTGCCATAAGGGTGGTGTCATCTGCATTTCACACTTTAATTATTGTGATAATAATCCCCAGTGGATACACCATGGGCCTGTCAATTATACATGATGCAGTATTTTTAGGGGAAATGTAGAATTAGATACATAATGTGTGTTTCAGGAAAAAACCCACATTATTATATAAACATAATATGAACAATGCCTTAACACTGATTTGAGAAAAGGAGCAAATATAAATGTGGCATTTTTTCATGAAATAAAGCATTTAATGGGCTTCTCTTGTGGTTCAGGTTGTGAAGATCCCCTGGAGAAGGAACAAATACCCACTGTAGTACTGTTGCCTGGGAAATCCCATGGATAGAAGAGCCTGGCGGGGTACAGTCCATGGGGTCACAAGAGTTGGACACGACTTAGCAACTAAACCACCACCACCAAAGCATTTATTTCTCTCTGAGCTTGGGGTTAGAGTAGTCATGTCCAGTAGTCACGTATGGATGTGAGAGTTGGATTATAAAGAAAGCTGAGTGCCGAAGAATTGATGCTTTTGAACTGTGGTGTTTGGAGAAGGCTCTTGAGAGTCCCTTGGACTGCAAGGAGATCCAACCAGTCCATCCTAATGGAAATCAGTCCTGTATATTCATTGGAAGGACTGATGCTGAAGCTGAAACTCCAGTACTTTGGCCACCTCATGCGAAGAGTTGACTCATTGGAAAAGACCCTGATGCTGGGAGGGATTGGGGGCAGGAGAAGAAGGGGACGACAGAGGATGAGACGGGTGAATGGTTTGAGCCTTCTCATACTCACTAGACATGTATTTGAGCAAGCTCCAGGAGTTGGTGATGGACAGTGAAGACTGGTGTGCTGCAGTCGATGGGGTCGCAGAGTCAGACTCAGCGACAGAACTGACCTTGGGGTAACGTAGTTTTGCACCCTTCTAGAGAAAGGCGTATCAGTGACCTACACTTTCTGAAACCATCATCTCATCTAATGCTACCGGTCACTCACATATGGTCAGTGATATAGGCGATCAAGTCATAGAATCACTGGAGTAAGTAAAGAGACTTCAGGTTAGGAGCTCTGAATGGAATTTGTAGCTCCCATTTGCAATATGCCTGGTGCTTGCTTATAGGGTCCAAAATATAGTGACTGCACACACAGTGGAATTGTGGAGCTTAAAAATAAGCGAAAGGCAAGAGATGGCCATGTGTCACTAGTTTACAGTGGATCCAGCAGTTTTCTTGACTCTATATTATTTCACAGTTACTTATTAGTCATATAAAGTTCAGGAAATTAAGTGTGATATATTTGCTTAAGTGGTTTCCTCTTAATAGACAAATAACCATTTTTAGCCTTTCCTCTGTAAGCTCCCACACCTGCTACCAGTAACTCCACACATATTTATTTTTCTTTCTTTAAGAAGAGGAGCTCGATGTGTTTTAAGTTAGTTCTGATTAATTAGAACATGTGTGAGTATGTGTATGTATGTGCTAAACTAAACTAGAAATTTATGGCTTCTGAAATGTCACATGACAATATGAAAGAAGTTAGCACATTTGCTTTCATGTAACAATTATAAAAATAAATGAGAATTACAATAAAAGTCCCATTGTTGATGTACAGAGAAATTGCTTTGCACCTGTTTATTTTTTCCCCCTTTAAACCCAGGATATCAATCTCCTTCGTCTATTAAAACTAAAATGCATAACTTCCTTTAAGGCACTACTTGAATTCTACCAACTATAGGTTTTACTGTTCAGTGATAATGCCTTTTTCTTTTATTTGCTATCTAACCTATGCTATCCCTTTTTATCACTTTATGTTATTTTCTTCCATTTCTGGCCTTATCCATGCTGAGCCAAATAATTGAAGTATATCTGGAGAAATTAATGAAACATGGAAAATGATGCTACCATCATGCGTGATCACTGTATGACCAGGGGCTCAAATCCGTCCTCGAATTGCCTGGAAAACTGACCCCAGATCTCCTGCTTCCCCACTGACTGCACACCCTTCCATTTCAAACCTTTTCAAATCTTCTGAATGACCTCCTCTCCCTTCTCTCCTCTCTGTATCCTCTCTACCAGTAGCAGAATATTTATTGAATACCTGTCGGCCTGGCATTGGTGGTGCTGGGTGCTGGGTATACATGTGACTCAAACTTTGCAGGGAGTTTGCGCTCTCATACAGATTATGGGCCATTCATAAGGAAGGACGCATATACTAGGTGGTGATCAATCAGGGGAGATGAAGACAAGTCGTGGGAGATAGGATATGACGGTCATGCCTTTTGCGCAGGAGGGTGAGGGAAAGCATCTTGTCACTTGAGTACAGTTGGCAGAGGGGGGGAGCAATCCATGCTATTCCCCAGGTCTGGGTAGTTTCACATCAAAGAAGCAGCAAGTGCTGGTACTGTGAGTTGGGACCATGCTTGGTTCATCTGAGCAACAGGAGATGTTGTTTTATATTTCATAGAGAAAACAGGCTCCCTCAAGTGAGTATTTAATCATCTTTTCATCTCCCAAGTTCATGATGGATGCCATCCACTCTCTCCTCTTTACCTTCTGCTCTGATGACAAGAGAACCCTTCCATCAGAAGCCAGTTCCTCCGGGAGAAATTGGTTGTTGTTTAGTTACCAAGTCATGTCCAACTGCAGCATACCAGGCTCCCCGGTCCTCCGTTACCTCCCAGAGTTTGCTCAGATTCGCATCTATTGAGTCAGTAATGCTATCTAATCACTCCATCCTCTGCCACCCCCTTCTCCTTTTGCCTTCAATCTTTCCCAGCATCGGAATCTTTTTCAATGAGTTGGCTTTTCACATAAGGTGGCAGAAGTATTGGAGCTTCAGCTTCACTCCTTCCAATGAATATTCAGGGTTGATCTCCTTTAGGACTGACTGGTTGGATCTCCTTGCCATCCAACAGACTCTCAAGAGTTTTCTTCAGTGTCACAATTTGAAAGTATCAATGCTTCGGTGCTCAGCCTCCTTTATGGTCCAGCTCTCACATCTGTACACGACTACTGGAAAAACCATAACTTTGACTGCATGGACCTTTGGCAAAGTGATGTCTCTGTTTTTTAATATGCTGTTTAGGTTTGGCATAGCTTTTTTTCTGAGGAGTAAGCGTCTTTTAATTTCATGGCTGCAGTCACCATCTGCAGTGATTTTGGAGCCCAAGAAAATAAAATCTGTCACCGTTTCCACTTTTTCCCCTTCTGTTTGCCATGAAATGTTGGGACTAGATGCCATGATCCACCAGGAATACTATTTCTCTCCCCCCCCCCCTTTTTTTTTTTAACTAAGAAGTGTCACCCATATGTAATTCTTTCTGTCTTACATATGCTATCCTCTTTTACTCTATATTTCCTATTAATGCTCATTTCATAAAAATAAATGTTAAAAAGCTTATACCTCAATCACACTATTGCAGTTCTGACTGAGCATCCATTATGAATTTGTGACTACTAAATAAGTTATTGGACTAACCACATATATTTTACATTAAATACTAACTCCAAGTGCCTCTTGAAGTACAGGAAGCATTTCTGATGTCAAAATCTGAGAGAAATGCCCTTAACCAGTTTATTGGTTTTGTCATTGCTAAAGTATTTTAATTTCCTATCAATTCATAATGGCATGATGGTACCTAAGAAGCTGACAACCTAGAATTAGTTACATTAGCTATAAAGTACTTGGTTTCTGTGCAAGGATAGACCCAGGTTTGATCCCTGGGTCACGAAGATCCCCTGGAGAAGGAAATGGCAACCCACTCCAGTATTCTTGCCTGGAAAATCCCATGAATGGAGAAGTCTGGCAGGCTACTGTCCAAGGGGTCGCAAAGAATCAGACATGTCTGAGTGACTTCACTTTCTTTTCTATGCAAGAGAGATGACATTAAATCCTATGATCCTTTCAGGGGTTGAATGTAGCTGGATCTTGCTGAATGCTCTTGGTGGTGTTTTCTATTCTAAAATGTTTTTATCTAATGTAGATATGAGAAAGTTTTGCAGACTGTAGAAGTACTTCAAAATATACACCTCTGAATGTGCAGAGGTGTTAATATGTGAGAAGTAGTAAATTTCAAAATATCAAAAGCTAAAAGCCTCCATCCACAGGCTTTATATGTGGGCTTCTGTATGTTTTCATAGCATTTGAAAGCTGCAAAACTTCTTTCTATATTATACTCAAGAGACAAAGTTTTAGTGATGTAACTTATAGAAGTAGTAAAAATTAAAGTTGAAGAAAGTGTAATATCATATATGTTGTTGTTTAGTTGTGGAGTCATGTCCAACTCTTTTGTCACACCATGGGCTAGAACCTGCCAGGCTCTGCTGTCCATGGGATTCTCTAGGCAAGAATACTGGAGTGTGTTGCCATTTCCTTTTCCAGGGGATCTTCCTGACCCAGGGATCAAACCCGATTCTCCTGCATTGGCAGGCGTTCTTTTTACCCCTGGGCCACCAGGGAAGCCCGATATTATGTATGGTGCGTTAGTTGCTAGGTCGTGTCCGACTCCTGCGACCCCGTGGACTGTAGCCCGCCAAGCTCCTCTGTCCACGGGATTCTCCAGGCAAGAATATTGAAATGGGTTGCCACTTCCTTCTCCAGATATCATGTATACTATTAGATAAATGCCAGACTTAAAAAATAATGTATTTGAGCTAAATAACTTTTAAGAAGCTATGACCAACCTAGACAGCATATTAAAAAGCAGAGACGTTATTTGCCAACAAAGGTCTGTCTAGTCAAAGCTATGGTTTTTTCAGTAGTCATGTATGGATGTGAGAGTCAGATCATAAAGAAAGCTGAGTGCCGAAGTATTGATGCTTCTGAACTGTGGTATTGGAGAAGACTGTTGAGAGTCCCATGGACTGCAAGGACATCCAACCATTCCATCCTAAAGGAAATCAGTTCTGAATATTCATTGGAAGGACTGATGCTGAAGCTGAAGGTGAAGGTCCAATACTTTGGCCACCTGATATGAAGAGCCAACTCATTGAACAATACCCTGATGCTGGGAAGGATTGAAGGTGTGAGGAGAAGGGGACAACAGAGGATGAGATGGTTGGATGGCATCACCGACTTGATGGACATGAGTTTGAGCAAGCTCCAGAAGTTGGTGATGGACAGGGGAGCTGGGCATGCTGCATTCCATGGGGTTGCAAACAGTAAGACATGACTGAGCGACTGAACTGTTTTTTAAAAATTTGCCTTTTAATTTTCTTTTCTGGAATTTCTGTTATATTTCTGTATGATGGTATTTTTATTCTTTATTCTAAATCAGTTTCCTACTTGGCTCATTAGATTATGAGGATGTTCAAGATAACTAAAATTTTTGAAAAACAGTTGATTTGCAGTATCGTGTTAACTTAGGGTGTACAACAAAGTGAGTCGTATTATATATATATATATATATATATGTAATTATTTTCCATTATATGTTAGGTAACTATTGAATATATATATTCTGGTGCCTCAGTGGTAAAGAATCGGCCTGCAATTCAGAAGACCCAAGTTTGATCCCTGGGTTGGAAAGATCCCCTGGAGAAGGGAATGGCAACCCACTCCAGTATTCTTGCCTGAGAATCCCATGAACAGAGGAGCCTGGTGGGCTACAGTCCATGGGGTCACAAAGAGTCAGATACAACTTAGCACCTGAAAAACAACAACTAGGTGTGTGGGAAAAGTAAAAGAAGCAAAATCCTTCTTATAGTCTGTCCACTTTCTTAAAAAATTATGCATAAGCCTCTTATGTTTATCAATATATTAATAGCAACAGGTCCTAGGTTGATTTATTACAGAAGTGATGTGTTAATCACCTAAAAGAACAAACTCATTCTTTAAGTAGTATGTTTTTGTGTGAAAATTAAACATGCTAATGATTAACTATGGACATAAGGCATAAGCTAATTTGAATTATTTATATACTTCCACACAATGAAATATAGACAATCATCATCAGCTAAGTAAGGATACTCTCTTAGTATTGGAAATGTAAATATATGTGTGAGAGCATAAAAAATTTCAGACTGATTAGTCAGATGAGTGCAGTTGACAGTGCAGAGTTCAAACATTGTAGGGAAGGAATGGGCACACAGAATTAGCTGCAAGATTTTGTTAAGGAATCAATTTTTAACTTTGCCTGGGGGATGATTAGAATTTAAATAAACACAGATGATGGGAAGAGGGTCCCAGGAAAAAAAAGTGTACAGTATAAGGAAAGAAGCAAAAATGAGAAATTCAGACAGGGTGTTTTTAAAGCAGTTGATTGAGGATTTGGTCCTACTTGAGAATTCAGTCTACCTTGGGAAATTAAATTTGAGTGGTAAGCAGACCTCAGGTTTTAATTTATCCACTTAATGAATACAATACTTGAAAGCACTCAAAATATTTCACTTGTAAAATATTTTAAAACAAGGATGATTTTGTTTTCTCAGACCCCATGGACTGTAGCCAACCAGGCTCCTCCGACCATGGAATTCTCCAGGCAAGAATACTGCAGTGGGTAGCCATTCTCTTCTCTAGGGGATCTTCCCAAGCCAGGGACTGAATTTGTATCTCCCACATTGCAGGCAGATTCTTTACTGTCTGCGCCACCAGGGAAGCCCCTTGAAAAGATTAAATGATTCTAAAGTGAAACATTTAATGTTTTCTCTTTTATACCATAAAACAACACAACAACATGAGGTACATACACATAATTTCTTTATCTGTTTACTGAAACTCTTTTGGTCAGGAAGATACTTATTTTTATCAGTATCTTCCTATTTTTATTTTAATTTCCCTTCCATCAGTATCCACAGATACATATAAACTTTAAAAAAACAACTATATTGTTATACTACTCTGTAATAGATCAATTAGGCTAAAAGGTAAGCACCTTGAATTTTAATTCTGCTTCCCCACTGACTCATGAAGTAGTTTTCAGCAAACTGTGTAACTTTAAGGATGGCAAACTGTATGCCCCTCTTTAAAATGGGGTTACTCACAGCTAACATTAACTCTTCAACATTTTGATAATCTAGTAAATAAATATTTTAAATTATAATTTGTTTTAAAAAATAGAAAGTGTTTAGTTTCAGTTTTAGAGAAATGTTGGATACATTTTACCAAGTAATTTTAATATTCTATTTTTTAAATTTATTTTTACTTTACTTTACTTTAATATTTACTTTAATTTACTTTAATATTTACTTTAATATTCTATATTAAGCATTTTGGACCAATTTTCAACTGTTAAATCTATGCCTGTAGATATAGTGATGAGGTCATTTAATAGGGTTGAAAATGAAATATTTTATCACCCTATTTGCAGCAATTTAAAATGTACAAATTTTAATTTTAAATTGCAAGAGTATTAAGAAAAAAATAAACCCAGCAAGGTCCTTTTGTAAAGCCCCTTCTCCCCACCAATTTTTTTGTTGTTATGTATAAGCTTGGACTATAGTTTTAGCTCATATTTTTAAAAAGTTAAATTGTTCTGAACATCAGTTATAGAGATATTAGGTGTATTTTTTCCATAACTGGAAATTAATCAAGTTTAATAAGAAAAAGAGGACATTACTGTTTTCTCACTTAAAAGCAATTTGTTTCATCCAAATTCATCTTTGAATTAAGTTCATCAACACATAAGCAAAATACTGATTGTCAATGATTTAATAATTTGACTCCATTGTTAAGAAATGTCAAACCACCACGTAGATTAAATTTTTTCAGAGCAGTTTCTTAGTGGCTTTTTTGTGTATGTATTTTCTTTTCCTACAATTCTTTGGAGTTTAAGATTTTATATATTTTACATATTTCTAAGCATTTTATTGCTCTGTTAGTTACCATTTAAAACACTTGCAAAAAATGAGCAGAGAAACAGAGTACGCATCTGTCTTGGATAAAATAATCATTGAGAATGGATAAGGAAGCTGTGGTACATATACACCATGGAATATTATTCAGCCATTAAAAAGAATTCATTTGAACCAGTCCTAATGAGATGGATGAAGCTGGAGCCCATTATACAGAGTGAAGTAAGCCAGAAAGATAAAGAACATTACAGCATACTAACACATATATATGGAATTTAGAAAGGTGATAACGATAACCCTATATGCAAAACAGAAAAAGAGACACAGAAATACAGAACAGACTTTTGAACTCTGTGGGAGAAGGTGAGGGTGGGATATTTCAAAAGAACAGCATGTATACTATCTATGGTGAAACAGATCACCAGCCCAGGTGGGATGCATGAGACAAGTGCTCCGGCCTGGTGCACTGGGAAGACCCAGAGGAATCGGGTGGAGAGGGAGGTGGGAGGGGGGATCGGGATTGGGAATACATGTAAATCCATGGCTGATTCATATCAATGTATGACAAAACCCACTGGAAAAAAAAAAAAATCATTGAGCAAGAAATAAAGTTCTCAGAATGAGCTGTTGTTGAGGGTGGTGGGGGTTAAGTATGATCTACCCCATTCGTGATTCAGTACTTGATCACATTTGGTGATAAACCAAAGTTTAAGTGCCTGTGGTGAGAGAAGGTGGACTAAAGTTTGCTCAAGTGAAGTTCAATAGGTAAAAGAAAAATATGGCAATTGTTACTCCCTGGTCAACCCCAGTGAGACACAGTATTACCAGGACTTGGCATTATCAAGTTTTATAATTATTGCCAAGTGCCATCAAGGGTTTATGTCAACAAACTGTTACAATTGTTGTTGGGAAGCTAAAACTGTGCAACTACTTTGTGAGAAATTTTTCATTATTTTGTTTCAGTTTGCATTGCTTGTGAATCAACAATTCTGGCTTTAGACATCAAGTCATACCAAAATCCTTGCACATGGAGACCAAAGATGTGGAAGTACTGTATAAAGCAGCGTAACAGAAAAACTGCAACACCTCTAAAAATACAGTGGAAAAATAGTGACACAGACATACAACAGGACATTTTAGATGAATGAGAATAAAATAAACTAAAGCTGGGTGCAGCAACATAGATGCATCTTAGAGACATACTGAGCGAGAAAAAAAGTCTCATAATACAACATCCATGACAATTACAGTTTTACAGATATTGGGTTGACCAAAAAGTTCATTTGGGTTTCTGTAAGATGTTGCAGAAAAACGCAAATGAACATTTTGGTTAACCCAATATCAAACAGTGTTTGTTAGTAACATGTAATAGATGTAAGAGAGAAACTGGTGCTTAAAAACCTTAAGAATGGTCAACATAAAATTGAATATCATGTTTACTTTGGGGAGAAAGTGGACAGACAGAATATGGGACACACCTGCACACAGAAACGTAAAAGCACTGGTAAGGTTCCAGCTCTTAAGCCTCTGGTTGGGTTTGTGAGTATTCGTTATATGGTTTATTTATTGCTCAGCCACTTGGTCATGTACAACTCTTTGTAATACCATGTAGTGCAGCCTGCCAGGCTTCCCTGTCCTTCACTGTCTCCTGGAGTTTGCTCAAACTCAGGTCCACTGAGTCGGTGATGCCATCCAACCATCTCATCCTCTGCTGCCCCCTTCTCCTCCTGCCCTCAACTTTCTCAGCATCAGGATAATTTCCAATGAGTCCACCCTTCACATCAGGTGGCCAAAGTATTGGAGCTTCAGCTTAGGCATCAGTCCTTCCAATGAATATTCAGGGGTTGATTTCCTTTAGGATTGATGGGTTTGATCTCCTTGGTATCATATCTTTCCTATATTTTAAAAGAGTCCAATATCACATTTAAAATTTAGATTAAAAAATTTACACTAGGTTCATGACCACCATAAATGTCATGGGAGAACTTGTAGTATTTATGTATCATTTTAAATAGTAGAAAGAATTTAATTTACTGTGTAATTATATTTACTAACCACAATAGTGCGATGCCTCACCTAGTCAGACATCCTGGAATGCAAAGTCAAGTGTGCTTTAGGAAGCATCACTATGAACAAAGCTAGTGGAGGTGATGGAATTCCAGTTGAGCTATTTCAAATCCTGAAAGATGATGCTGTGAAAGCGCTGTATTCAATATGCCAGCAAATTTGGAAAACTCAGCAGTGACCACAACTGGAAAAGGTCAGTTTTCATTCCAATCCCAAAGAAAGACAACGCCAAAGAATGCTCAAACTACCATCCAATTGCACTCATCTCACACCCTAGCAAAGTAATGCTCAAGATTCTCCAAGCCAGACTTCAATAGTACGTGAACCGTGAACTTCCAGATGTTCAATCTGCACTTAGAAAAGGCAGAGGAACCAGAGATCAAATTGCCAACATCCGTTGAATCATACAAAAATCAAGAGAGTTTCAGAAAAACATCTATTTCTGCGTTACTGACTATGCCAAAGCCTTCGACCTTGTGGATCACAACAAACTGTGGAAAATTCTTCAAGAGATTGGAATACCAGACCACCTGACTTGCCTCCTGAGAAATCTGTATGCAGGTCAAGAAGCAATAGTTAGAACTGGACATGGAGCAACAGACTGGTTCCAAATAGGGAAAGGAGTCATCAAGGCTGTATATTGTCACCCCGCTTATTTAACTTATATGAAGAGTACATCATACAAAAATGCCACGCTGGATGAAACAAAAGCTGGAATCAAGATTTCTGGGAGAAATATCAATAACCTCAGATATGCAGATGACACCACCCTTATGGCAGAGAATGAAGAAGAACTAAAAAGCCTCCTGATGAAAGTGAAAGAGGAGAGTGAAAAAGTTGGCTTAAAACTCAACATTCAAAAAACTAAACTCATGGCATCTGGTCCCATCACTCCATGGCAAGTAGATGGAGAAACAATGGAAACAGTGGCAGACTTTATTTTCTTGGGCTCCAAGATCACTGCAGATGGTGATTGCAGCCATGAAATTAAAAGATGCTTGCTCCTTGGAAGAAAAGCTATGACCAACCTAGACAGCATATTAAAGGGCAGAGACATCACTTTGCCAACAAAAGTCCATCTAGTCAAGGTTATGGTTTTTCCAGTGGTCATGTTTGGATGTGAGAGTTGGACTTATAAAGAAAGCTGAGCGCCGAATAATCGATACTTTTGAACTGTGGTGTTGGGGAAGACTCTTGAGAGTCCCTTGGACTGCAAGGAGATCCAACCAGTCCATCCTAAAGGAGATCAGTCTTGAGTGTTCATTGGAAGGACCGATGTTGAAGCTGAAACTCAAATACTTTGGCCACCTGATGCAAAGGGTTGACTCATTGGAAAAGACCCTGATGCTGGGAAAGATTGAAGGCAGGAGGAGAAGGGGATAGCAGAGGATGAGATGCTTGGATGGCATCACCAACTTGATGGACATGAGTTTGAGTAAATTCTGGGAGTTGGTGATGGACAGGGAGGCCTGGTGTGCTGCAGTCACGGGGTTGCAAAGAGTCGGACACGACTGAGCAACTGAACTGAGTCTTTACTAAAGGGGAGTCATGTTTACATTTAGGAATTCATTTTTGTTTAAATGATCAGTTTTTGCGTCCTAGGAAAGAGATAGATTGAAACAAATAATTTAAATGCTTGTTCTGGGATCTGTTCTAAGCTTTGCTTAGATCAATTGGATTCATTATTTTTGCCTGCAAAAATTTTGTTTTGTATTCCTTTACTTGCTGTTGTAGAGTAAGTTGAAAAGAAAGGGTTAGTCACCCACAGTTGTATCAACTGCATGGAGTATAGCCCACGTGGGTCCCCTGTGTATGGAATTCTCCAGGCAAGAAAACTGCAGTGGGTAGCCTTTCTCTTCTCTAGCGGATCTTCCCATCCCCAGGATCGAACCTGAGTCTCATGTCTTCCAGGCAGATTCTTTACCATCTGAACCACTTTGCTGTTTTGGAATAAGTCAAGTAAACATAAAAATGCTTCCTCTGGAGACCAAATATGATCTTCAAAGGGGAAGAACACCAGGTGACGCCTGAAGAAATCTTACTTTCCTGTGATTATCTCCCGCCATTAACTGGTGATTTCATGAAGCTCTAAGGAGAAAATTGACTTCTAGGATAATTTCATAACTTCTGGAGCGTTATCTGAATCTATTTACATGGCGTTAAAATGCTGTGGTTTTCATTGAATTGCTTCAATTCAATGTCGGACTTACGACTTCTTTGCCTCCTCGTTGGCATTCTTGACTTGGATATTTGCAGTGATACTTGTGTACGTTTTCAGTGTGAAAACATCATAACCCTTGAGTACAATCCCATCAGTGACACAGGGCTGATATGGAGTGCCTCTTTATAGCAATGACATAACATCCACAGGAAATGCTGATCTGGGGAAATATCTCGCCAGCTGTTCTGACAAAGACTAGAGCTACTCTCCCAGCTTTATTTCACTTCCTCCATGTGTCTGAAAACTAATAAAAATGTACTAGACAATACCTATAAAATGAAACATCAAATATGATGACTTTTAAAGGGCTGTATTTTGGGGCTTCCCAGGTGGTGCAATAATAAAGAATCTGCCTGCAAATGCAGCAAAAACAGGAGACGTGGGTTCAATCCCTGGGTCAGGAAAATACCCTGGAGAAGGAAATAGCAATCCACTCCAGTGTTCTTGCCTGAGAAATCCCATGGGCAGGCTACAGTCCATGGGATCTCAAAGAATCAGACATGACTTAGTGACTAAGCAACAACAGCATTTATATTTAGCTTCAAAATGATTAAAATATAAACCTTTATTTATTCCTTTTGTAGGCATGAAGACTATAACAAAGGTATATTTACATTCAATAATACAGAAATAGTATTTACATAGAAGAAGACGTAAAAGTTAAAAGACACTTTCAGGCCTCCATTATCTTCCATACTCTGTGGTAGGCATTTTGCATATGTTATATAATTTAATATTTATGAATCTACAATAACGCTGTGGATCTGTTGTTAACAGTCTGATTTACAAAAGGAAAACTTGAGATTGAGAGACAGTAATGACCTATGCCAACAGTTATTCACACAATGGAAAAAGAATCATCTGAACAAAGTCTTCCGTGCTAAATCCAATTAAGATTCTGCTCTCCATGCTGCCGTGGGAGAGACATTGGAATTCGCTTCTGGTTAAGGAATTTATAAACTTAAATGTCTTCAGCTTTTCTTTTTTTTTTTTTTGAAATGCTTTAGTTACCATCTGCCCTACCATGGGAACCATTGGCTAAAGCCGCATTTCCAAATGCTGATACATGTATGTATGAAAGTAAAGTGAAAGTGTTAGTTGCTCAGTTGTGTCTGACTCTTTGTGATCCCATGGACTGTAGCCCACCAAGCTCCTCTGTCCATGGAATTCTCCAGGCAAGAATACTGTCAGTTCAGTTCAGTCGCTCAGTCGTGTCCGACTCTTTACGACCCCATGAATCGCAGCACACCAGGCCTCCCTGTCCATCACCAACTCCCGGAGTTTACTCAAACCCTTGTCCATCGAGTCGGTGATGCCATCCAGCCATCTCATCCTCTGTTGTCCCCTTCTCCTCCTGCCCCCAATCCCTCCCAGCATCAGGGTCTTTTCCAGTGAGTCAACTCTTCGCATAAGGTGGCCAAAGTATTGGAGTTTCAGCTTCAGCATCAGTCCTTCCAATGAACACCCTGGACTGATCTCCTTTAGGATGGACTGGTTGGATCTCCTTGCAGTCCAAGGGACTCTCAAGAGTCTTCTCCAACACCACAGTTCAAAAGCATCAATTTTTTGGTGCTCAGCTTTCTTAACAGTCCAACTCTCACATCCATACGCGACCACTGGAAAAACCATAGCCTTGACCAGACGGACCTTTGTTCGCAAAGGAATGTCTCTGCTTTTTAATATGCTGTCTAGGTTGGTTGTAACTTTCCTTCCAAGGAGTAAGCGTCCTTTAATTTCATGGCTGCAGTCACCATCTGCAGTGATTTTGGAGCCCAAAAAAATAAAGTCTGACACTGTTTCCACTGTCTCCCCATCTATTTCCCATGAGGTGATGGGACCAGATGCCATGATCTTAGTTTTCTGAATGTTAAGCTTTAAGCCAACTTTTTGATTCTCCTCTTTCACTTTCATCAAGAGGGTCTTTAGTTCCTCTTCACTCTCTGCCATAAGGGTGATGTCATCTGCATATCTGAGGTTATTGAGATTTCTCCCAGCAATCTTGATTCCAGCTTGTGCTTTTCCAGCCCAGCATTTCTCATGATGTAGTCTGCATAGAAGTTAAATAAGCAGGGTGACAATATATAGCCTTGACGTACTCTTTTTCCTATTTGGAACCAGTCTGTTGTTCCATATCCAGTTCTAACTATTGCTTCCTGACCTGTATACAGGTTTCTCAAGAGGCAGGTCAGGTGGTCTGGTATGCCCATCTCTTTCAGAATTTTCCACAGTTTATTGTGACTCACACAGTCAAAGGCTTTGGCGTAGTCAATAAAGCAGAAGTAGATGTTTTTCTGGAATTCTCTTGCTTATTCAATGATCCAGCAGATATTGGCAATTTGATCTCTGGTTCCTCTGCCTTTTCTAAAACCAGCTTGAACATCTGGAAGTTCTCGGTTCACATATTGCTGAAGCCTGGCTTGCAGAATTTTGAGCATTACTTTACTAGCGTGTGAGATGAGTGCAATTGTGCGGTAGTTTGAGCATTCTTTGGGATTGCCTTTCTTAGGGATTGGAATGAAAACTGACCTTTTCCAGTCCTGTGGCCACTGCTGAGTTTTCCAAATTTGCTGGCATATTGAGTGCAGCACTTTCACAGCATCATCTTTTAGGATTTGAAATAGCTCAACTGGAATTCCATCACCTCCACTAGCTTTGTTCGTAGTGATGCTTTCTAAGGCCCACTTGACTTCACATTCCAGGATGTCTGGCTCTAGGTCAGTGATCACACCATTGTGATTATCTGGGTCGTGTGGGTTGCAATTCCCTTCTCCAGGGATTTTCCTGACCCAGGACTCAAACCCTGGTTTCCTGCATTGCAGGCAGATTCTTGACCTTTTGAGCCACCAGGGAAGCCCCTTCATTTATTATTTAGATTTTAATATTAGTAACCAAAATTGTATATCTTCTTTTTTAACATTGTAAGACTATCTTTGTTGCTGCATAAAATGATTTTCCAGAATCTCTACTTGGGATTCATTTATATTTCAGTATTATATTAGTATATATTAGTTTATATTATAGTTTGTATTTTAGTATTTTACATTGTAGTTCATATTTTATTTATATTATAGTATTTTATATTTATAGTTAGCATTATATTTAGTATTTATATTATAGTTTATATTTAGTATATTATACTCATTTATAGTTTATATTTTACTATTTTATTAGTATATATTAATTTATATTATAAGACAAGATGACTCCTGCAAAGAGAAACTTAAATGCTTCTAATAGCTCTCTTTCCTCTTCATCAGAAAGCAGTGCCAGTACTATATGGCTTTGAATTTAAAACTGGAAAAGGCACCTGTTTGTAAAGCAAATATTGATTTAGAAACATTCTTAAAGCTCATTCTGCTTCTTCATTTAGTATTATTTTTTTAACTTTTTGTTTTGTATTGGAGGATAGCTGATTAATAGTGTTGTGATAGTTTCAGGTGTTCAGATAGTTTCAAGCAACATAGCAAAGCATGTTGCTTCTTTATAAACTGTTTAAAGTCAACTTTTTAAAAAATGATTTTGCTTACTAGGTGTGCTCTAGATAGTCACACAAAAGTGTACTTCATGTTAGGAAAGCATCCTACTAAAAAAATCTGTATACTTTCAGAGGATTGCACAGCGGGGCAGAGAAGTGATTACTTTGCATTTTAAAGCACATATAGGAAAGTCAATGGAGTATATCAGTAAATTGTGTTGTTGTTTAGTCACTAAGTCATGTCTGACTCTTTGCAACCTCATGGACTGTAGCCCACCGGGCTTCTCTGTCCATGGGATTTCCTAGGCAAGAATACTGGAGTAAGTTGTCATTTCCATCTGTTGATGGAATTCTCCAGGCAAGCATACTAAAGTGGGAAACCATTCTCTTCTCCAGTCAGATCTTCTCCCTGGATCTTCCTGACCCAGGGATCAAACCCAGGTCTCCTGCATTGCACGCAGATTCTCTGTCTTCTGAACCACAAGGGAAGCCCTGTATTACACATTATCAGTTACCAATTCATTTTATACAGTAGGGTCTTCCCAAGTGGCACTAGTGGTAAAGAATCTACCTGCTAAAATGCAGAAGACACAAGAGACTCACATTTCAGTCCCTGGGTTGGGGAAAAATCCCCTGGAGTGGGGAATGGGGGGCAACTCACTCCAGTATTCCTGCCTGGAAAATTCCATAGACAGAGGAGCTTGCCGACAGACCGAGGGGCTGCAAAGAGTGGCAGACGACTGAACACACACACGAGTGTCATGCAGTGAGTATATGGGCTCCATTTGGCTACTTATGTAGGAAATTAATTCTTTCTTTCATGTCTCTACCCCCAACCTTCTATATTCGAATATAATAAATAATGCAAACTTTATTTAACCATTTTAGAAGTTGGTGAGGGGGTGATTTTTACCTTTTTACTTAAATGGAAAATGTTCTTACGAATTTCACTGAATTCCTGAAACATTTTGGGAGTGAAATGTTAATAAAGTTGCCGGGTCCTTTAGTAATGAATATTGCTGCTGCCCTGAATCTTGGCAGAAGAGCCTGACTTTGGATGTTTCTCCTTGACACTGACCCTCACCTGCCTCTCATCACAGGAGCAGAAGGCCATATTTTCCATTAGTGGAGAAAAACATGATGACACATCATTTTCCTTTTTTGAACTTCACCTCACTGAACTAAGCCCCAAAACAAATCCTCCATTGGCTTTTAAGAGTGAAAGATTTTTGTCTAAGTTTGAAATATTAGAAAACAAATGAATTACTACCTAACTGATGTTATAAAACAGATGTATTTTGCTGTTAAAAGGAATGTGTTAAATGCATTGCCACACATAGAAATAAATGCAAATTTGGATTTTCTCAAAAGAGCTTTCCACGTATGAAAGGGTTATTTTTCATACAGAATTGTTTGTGTACAAGATAATTCACATGAACGTGGAAATAATGGTTATGTTTTCAAACACAGATAAAAATGGGATGAGAAAAATTTCAGTTATTATCAAACATTCACACTTTGGTATTAAGACAAATATTAATTTTTTAAAAAATGAATTTACAACAATATTCTTTGCATAATACTTTCTTAGTATGTGATTAAATTTATAAGAATTTTTAGGATAGCATTTATTGTTATAAGTTAGAATGTACCTATAAAATAATCAAGCTATTATGCCAACAAAATTGAATTCTTAAATAGGAGGCTTTAAAGTTTGTCTTATACTTGATCGTTCTACAAATTGTAGCTGTCTTTTCAAATAGAATGTTCTATGCCTATGGTGTTATGTGTATGCACATATAAGAATTTCATTTTTGAAGAAATATTATGGTAATTTAAGTTCTCCAAAAGGGTATAATTTGATATCAACTAACATACGTTTTTATAGGTTTTACTAGAGTTGTACCTGATTTTATATATCTACCCTCTGTGGGACTCTAAGCTTATTTTTAAGTTTCATAAGATGTAGGATCTCTGAACATTTTACTGCAAACATTATTTTTGTATATTGAGTATATGTTGTATAAACATTTCTTTCACTAGATGTTTCTGCTACAGTATCCTGGAGAATTTGCTTTTGCTTTTCCAAAGAGCAGCCATAAATATTATTTTGAAGTGATATTCTGAATCATTTCTAAAATTCTCATATTTTCCAATGTATTCCAGAATGTACCCCATCCTAAGATTTGTTTTACTTTAGTTTCTTTTAAGTATTTTGAGGTAATGTGTTTCCTTGGTTTTGTGATGTAGTTTTGGAAAGCAAACATAGCTTTGTTGCATTTACCCCCTGGAGTCTCCTTGGATCCAGCTCTGAACTCTACAAGGTGCGGGTGCTCAGTCACTCAGCTGTGCCCCACTCTTTGTGACTCCATGGACTATAGCCCATGAGGCTCCTCTGTCCATAGAATGTTGCAGGCAAGGATACTGGAGTGGGTTGCCACTTCCTACTCCAGGGGATCTTCTGGACCTTGGGATCGAACCTGAGTCTTATGTCTTCTGCACTGGCAGCTAGATTGTTTACCATTTGAGCCACCTGGGAATCTGAACTCGATGGAGCCAACTTAAAAACCCATGTCTTCGGTCTGGTTTTCTCATGCTCAGGTCAACTCCCTACCTCAAGTTGTTCAAGAAGTGAATGTCCTTGCGTGACTCACTATCACCTCAATACACGATCTATTCTTTATTTCTATCTCCATACAAAACATGCTTTATAACGACAGTCATACTCGTCTTTATTTCAGACTCAAAATATTTTAGTTATTATTATAACATCCTTTTATACTATTGCCTATCTGCAGAAATTTATTTGATTTGTATTGATTTACTGATTATTATTTTGTCCATCTCCTAGTCAGTCTATCCCCATTTTCCAGTCAGTGTTCGATAATTATATATTAGCCACATACGTTTAGGTCCTGGAATAGGCCCAGTACATATTGATCATAACAGTAAATCCAACGAAGTCGTTGCTTTCATGGAGCTTAGAGTCAAATGGGGAAGTGCAGTTTAAATCCTGTTTTTGTGTTCCTTACATGTCAGGGGTCCATCCTCTACATTTTCTTTATCTTCCCATCAATAATTCAAGCCCATCTCTGGTGGCAAGATCTAGGCTTGCTTCTGATGGTTCCTACACACTGGCTCCAGCAGTTGTTTTTAGTGCCTTTCCTCTAATCAAAAACATTTATTTATTTATTTTAAGCAATTGCATCATTTTTGGCTGCAGGCAGTCCTTCTCTAGTTGCGGGGCACAGGCTTCTCACAGTGGTGGCCTCTCTCCTTGCAGAGCACGGGTTTCAGTAACTATGGCACACAGGCTTGGTTGCTCCTCAGCTTGCAGGATCTTCCGGGACCAGGGATTGAACCCATGTCGCCTGCATTGGCAGTCGGATTCTTAACTGCTGGACCACCAGGGCAGTCCTCAAAGGCATTACATGGCACTCTATTTCCTACCCTGCCAACATATCCAAAGTATCTATTTTTAAAGGCATTGTTTCCTCGACTCACTCCTGTATTCTTGTGTCCTTACATTCATTTGTTACATTTTTTTTAGTACATATCCATATATCAGGTGCTGGAGTGGGGACTGGTGGTATTTGCGGAGGAGATCTGTAAACCCAAAGGCCTGGTCAGTGAGAGATTGGTTGTGCTCATAAAATCTGGAGTGCTGTGACTTCAATAAGTCAGGAGGTTATGGAGAGCTCCCAGGAGGTGAGACATTGTAAATATAGAGAAAATAGGTACTAGTCTTACATACTAGAGAGGTTAGAGGGAGGATGAGTTGTAAGGTGGGAAGGGGTGACTGGAGGGAGGGAGGGAGAGAATCTCTGAGTTAATTTCACATTATATGTAATCAAGCAAGTCAGACATTAACACTTTTTGTTAAGAACTTCAAATAATACAGACTAAACAAAAGTTAACCCTTGAGAACAAATACCCTTCATTCTATTCTCATTTCAGAAGCAGTTGACCAGTATTTTCAGTTTGTTTTGCATCTTTTCAGACCTTTTCTCTATATAAACAAAACCCGCATCTCATTGTTTTACTTGGGTTTCTCTGTTGACTAGTAAATTTGAATTTTCTTCTCTGAAAGTTGAACAAGTTGTTAGTCTTTCAGTTGTGTCCAGCTCTTTGCAACCCCATGGACTATAGCCCACCAGGCTCCTCTGTCCATGGGGTTCTCCAGGCAAGAATACTGGAGTGGGTTGCCGTTCCTTTCTCCAGAGGATCTTCCTGACCCAGGGATTAAACCCTGGTCTCCTGTATTGCAGGTGGATTCTTTACTGTCTGATCTACCATATTTGGATTTTCTGCAGGCACAGATCAACCCTTCTTGTTTTTCCCTCCTTGAGAATTAGCTTTTGTCTTTTGTCAGGTATTGCAGTGCTGGCTCATGACTGCAGAGAAGACTAAAGTTAATGGAGACGGATCACGTGTATATGGAAACTTGATACATTATAAAATTGATAAGTTGATTCATGTGGGACAAGCAAGGATTCTTCAGGAGATGGTGTGGAGAAAAACATGTCATATAGTACGTGAAGATAGACCAGATTTATTGTGGACTTGATTATGAACAGCAGAACCATAATGTTATAAAAAGCTAGTTGAATATGTTCATGACTTTGTCATGAGGAGGAAATTCTGAAAACTCTAAAGCAAAAATCACAGGAAAAAACATGGTCTGTTTGTATGAATAAAAATGAAAGATTTCTGTAGGATGAAACTTCAGTGAGAGTTAAAACACATCCACCAATTGGGACAAGATATATGCAGTTTTAAAGTCAGCAAGAAAAAGTGTCTATAGACTATATAGGGGATTCCTGTTAGCCAGAAAAAAAGATAGAATATGTTTATTAAAAATAGGCAAATAATATATCCTATATATATGTGATCACCTTTAAATATTAACATAAAAGGTATATTTCTTATTACCCCATGTTAATTCATAAGTATATTTCCTGCCCACCACAACATCATTTACGTCTTCCTGTTTTCTATCTCCATCTGTTCTCTGTTGCGCTCCATCATCAGTCATCTGGGATTCTACTTAGAGAATATTTTTTTTTATAATAAAAAAAAATAGCAGCTGTTGCAGTAACATCTAACAACTATATTTGGAGATACAAACTCTCTCATACACGTGCTTATTTTAGTCAATCTTCTATTGCTTTTTCTGGAAAAATTCCGTAGATGGTGTCGCCCAGAGTGGTACAGTCTAAGTACCTACAGAGGTCTTTCTTTTTCTACCTGAGAGCTGAATGACGGCCCCAAGAAGGTTCAGATGTTGCTGACGACTCTCAGGCCCTGAACACCAGATATGTTGCGGCGGAGATGTCAAATCTGAAACGTGGAAGGTTCTTTCAGAACAGGAAGTGGTGTCTGTCCTCAGTTACAGAAAGCTTCTATCCCTGTGGCTTCACATGTTGTATAACCACCAATGTTTCTTCTTTTGGAAATTCAATTAGGTAGATATTTAAAGTTCTTGATATGGCCTCTGTTTCTTTCCAGTCTCACCTTATGCTTTCTACAAGTTGTCATTTTCAGGACGCCCTAGGGGGGTTCCTTGACTTGATTTTTTAGCTAACAAGAGTACTCTTCAGCTGTGCCTTTTTGTTACTCAGCTCACCTATTGTATCATTGTAAGCTCCAGGACCAAATCCCAGTTTCCAAAATCTCAGGTCAATAAAAATGTATTGATACAAATTTCTCTTGCATCTCTCTGAGGTTATTGGTATTAATCTAAATTTTTTCTGCTTTTATCTCCATTTCTTTGAATGGAATACTTTGTGTTTAATGTGGTGCTTCTTTTATATGATTTGGCTTTTACTGATTATTGAATCAGTAAAATTTTTGAATCAGTATAATTATTGAATTCAGTAGAATTGAGTCAGTTGTGAATTTAGTTTTTGTTTTAAGATTTCCAGTTTCATCCCTGTCTTAATCTGCTCAGGGTGCCATAACAAAATGCCATAGACTGACTGGGTAATTCAAATAGTGGAAATCGGTTTCTCATCACCCTGGAGACTGGAAGTCTCAGATCAGGGTGCCAACATGATTGGGGTCTGGTGAGGACTCTTTCTTTTGGCTTGAAGACTGCAGGCTTCATGTGCCTGGGCTCGGGGCAGGGGGAGAGATCTTCCTCTTTTTATACAGCCACCAACCCCACCATGAGGCCTCACTCTGACTTCATTTAAGCCGAAAAATACCATCACATTAGGGGTTAAGGTATCAACATATGAATTTGGGAAGGGGAGGGTGCACAAACATTCAGTTCCTAATAATCTTATTTGGGTGAAATTATCAATAACATAGGGCTTCCCTGGTGGCTCAGTGGTAAAGTATCTGCCTGCCAATGCAGGGGATGCAGGTTCAATCCCTGGGTTGGGAAGATCCCCTGGAGAAGGAAATGGCTAATCACTCCAGTATTCTTGCCTGGAGAATCCCATGGACAGAGGAGCATAGGGTCACAAAAAGAATCAGACCTGACTTAGTGACTAAACAACAGTAACAAAACCATATGCATATATAACATAATCTATTGGTGTCACCATTTAAAGTTCAATTGGTATAGAAACTCACCTTTACATCCCTGTATGCCTATCCATGTGTAGCAGAACTCTGAATATTTCCTCTATAAACCTTGAGAACCTTGAGTTATAATTTTTGCTTCAACTGCCAAACATAATCTGAGAAACTCAGAAGGAGAAGGAGAGTCTATCACACTTACTCACATTTCCCCCCTTCCTTTGCTTTCTTCTGTCTTCATGTTCTAAGATTTATTTTTTAAATTATTTTCTTTCTTTTCAGAGAACTTTTGTTAGCCTTCTTTTAGCATAGGTCTACTGCACACAAATTCTTTTGTCTGAGAATTTTTTCATCATTTCTGAAGGACAGTTTTGCTTAAAATAGATTTCTAGACTGACAAATCCTTTTTATCCTCAGCACTTGAAAAATGTTGAGCCTCGTTCTATCAGTTTACTGGTTTCTTCTGAGAAATTTGCTGTCATTTCTATGGTTTCCCCCCAGTAGGCACGGGGTTATTTACTGTGGCTGCTGCTAAGATTTTCTCCGTCTTCAGTTTTCAGAAGTTTCACCATGATGTGTCTTGGCATGAATTACCTTGACTTTATCTTGTTTGGTCTTTGCTCATCATCTTGAGTCTCTAAGTTTATAACTGTTGCCATGACTCCTTTTAGTGATTTTTCAGCCTCAATCTCTCTTTCTCCTCTTATCTAGGCCTCCAATGATAACAAATATTAGACCTTCCATGTTCATGTCACAAGTTCTAGAGGCTCTGTTCATTTCTTTGCAGCCTGTTTTCTCTCTGTTGTTCATTGGGTAATTTCTATTGTTCCATCTTCAAATGCAGTAATTTTCCCCCCTCTTTCCTCTGTATTCTGTCATCAAGCCCATCCATTGATTTTTAATTTTATTTATTATACATTTCACTTTACAGTTCTATTAGATTATTTTCTATATTTTTATTTCTTTATTGAGAGTTTCTATTTTTTTTCCCATTTGTTTCAACTGTATGTAATTGCTTGTTGAAATATTTTTATGGTGGTATGTATAAACCCTTGTCAGAAAATTCTGTTTGTCATCCCAGTACCAATGTCTGTTAATGATCTTTTCTCATTTAAGTTGAGATTTTCCAGGTTCTTGGGAGGATGGGTGATTTTTCTTTTATTGAAATCTGAACGTTTGAGGCATGTTATAAGACTCTGGATCTAAATTTAAACTTGTTTTAATCTGGCTTTATCTGTCACTACCTCAGGAGGTGGAGGGGTATACCACCTTGGTACTTCCAAGTTTTGGAGAAAGCCCAGTTTCCCCGTTCAGCCCCTGTTTTCACATGGGATTGACACAGGTTCCCATTACTGCTGAGCAGGGGTAGAAATTCAGGCTTCCCTTGAGGCCTCTTCTGTTAGCATCCGCTGATGGGTGGAGGGTTTCATTTTCACTGCATACCCTCTGCTTTCCATTGACGCTTTGGTGTGGTTTGACACTGGTTGATGGGCCTTCCCAAGTGAGGCTAGTGGTGAAGAATCCGCCTGCCAATGCAAGAGATGAAGCAGACAACGGGTGTGACCCCTGGGCCAGGAAGGTTCCCTGGAGTAGAAAGTGGCAACCCACTCCAGTATTCTTGCCTGGAAACTCCCATGGACCGAGGAGCCTGGCAGACGACAGTCCACAGGGCTGCAAAGAGTCGACACAACTGAGGATCCCCCCCCCGCCCACCACACACACACCTCGTGGTCTGCATTGACACATTGATGTTTGATACTGCTCAACACTTCCCTGCAGTTCTTGGATACTCTGTTGTTTTCCCACCTTTATTTTTAATCTTACTGTTTCAGTTCAGTTAATTTTTAATGGCCTGTCTTCAGTGTCGTGGTTCTTTCCATAGTTCCAACAGCTCTGCTGCATGTCATTCTGAGGACTGCTTTCTCTCTCCAGACTGCGTTCGTAGCCATTCTGTATAACTCATGATCTTTTGTTGAATGATGGACAAGTTGTGTAGCACAATAAATACATACATTCTTGTTTCTCTTATGTCTGGAGATAAGCAGTCCCTTCCTTTGGTAAGTCCTACAGAGTGTGTTCTTGCCTGGAGAATCCCATGGACAGAGGAGCCTGGTGGGCTGCAGTCCGTGCGGTTGCAGAGTCGGACACGAGGAGTGCACACACACACACATACATAGAGTGTGTTATATTAATCTGTTCTGATTCGGGGTGTTTTGGGTGCTGGTTACTATGTCAGAAGTTTCTTCTCAGTATCTAATCAACCCTTGACTTTGGTCCATCCCTCTGAACTGCTCCCCAAAGACAATCTGCTCTTTCAGCTCTGGATGCTTGGCATGAATGTCTGACTGTTCTTTTGTTATGTGTGGTATTGAGGAATGGGAGGGTAAAGTTCTGATTGAACCTCAGTCTCAGGCAGACCCTGAGAACTTGGCATGAGGGAAGTGCCTTTTTCTAGGGTTTCTCACTTTCTTTTTCTAGGAGAAAGTGTCCTTTCTCCAAAGACAATGGAGTCACGTGTATTCCTGCCTCTCCCTCAGCAGAGATTTGTATTTTATTGTTTTTTTCCCAATTCCCTATCCGCAGCCATTAGCTATAAAAAGTCAATTCCTATTATTTTGTTCATAACTACACAGGGCTTAGTACACAGTAGCTGCCTAAATGCCTATTAACCCAGCAAATAAGGTGTGTGTGTGTGTCTGTGTGTGTCTTTTCTGGTGTGTGTGTGTGATCTCACATAGAATGTGAGATCGTCGTTCACTGACCAGGGGCCAGCCCCCTGCATTGGAAGGACAGAGTCTTAGCCACTGAACTACCCGGCTAGTCCCATCAGTATCTCTTAATTACCATAGTATTTACAGTGATAAAATATGTGCCAAAAATTCATTTTTGGGGTGTTATTTTTCAGGGTCTTATTTTTTTCCATACATATAGGTTGACAAAAACTATTCTTAGTACTTTAGTTAGAATTTTTCTTTTGCATTATCAATTTGTATAACAAGACTTTTTTTTGATAAATAATCTTTTTCATCTATCAGTGTGAGAAATATATAATCATCAAAAATATCAGTGCCCCCCTTATCCATAGGTATAAAAATTATATAATTCAACAAGAATAAAAATATTTTGTCACTTACATATACATATTTATTCTGGTAAGAGCAAATTATATAGCCTTGAAATATAATTTCATTACTTTTCAGCAAATCTTATATCATGTAAATCCATCAGCCCTGGCTATTTCCCTTATTGAATTTGAGAACGAGAAATTTAGGTTCGTTTTAAGCTGTCAGGATGAGAGACTTTCATAAAATATATTAGCAAATGAGAAATACTTAGCATATTTATTGCTATGGTAATCATAGACTGTATTTCAACAGCAAACAGAGATACAGTATTAGCAGTAAATCTTTAAAGAGCACTTATTTCTTTATCTTTCAAGTTCTTTGGATATCCCATTTCTTACGAGAAGAATATAGCTAGGGGTTTATTTTTAGATTAAATAAATCAAAACATACGGAACAAGAGCTTCTATAAATTAGAAGTAGTATAAATATTCATGTTTTTCTATCTCACATATTTTTTCTTTTAAAAATATTTTTTCATATCTTGTTAGGAAAACAACTGATGCTCCTGTTTCACACCAAACTTGGGAAGATAATGTGCTTAGATTCTTATATGTTATTCTTTTAAAATATGTACATATAGACTTCATCTTTCAAATTGTGTTCTTTATTTTTCTGATGGTTTCTAATCCTATCTTTCCTGTAAAATTTCAGTGTTCCCTTGGAAATGTTTAACTTGTTTTTACCTGTTTCCTCATCTGTAAAATTGTGATGTTCATAGTACCAGGATTCTTTTTTGAGAATTAAATGATTTCCCATTTGTATTTTTTTTTTTAAATTTTTTATTAGTTGGAGGCTAATTACTTCACAACATTTCAGTGGGTTTTGTCATACATTGATATGAATCAGCCATAGAGTTACACGTATTCCCCATCCCGATCCCCCCTCCCACCTCCCTCTCCACCCGATTCCTCTGGGTCTTCCCAGTGCACCAGGCCCGAGCACTTGTCTCATGCATCCCACCTGGGCTGGGGATCTGTTTCACCATAGATAGTATACATGCTGTTCTTTTGAAATATCCCACCCTCACATTCTCCCACATAGTTCAATAGTCTGTTCTGTATTTCTGTGTCTCTTTTTCTGTTTTGCATATAGGGTTATCGTTACCATCTTTCTAAATTCCATATATATGTGTTAGTATGCTGTAATGTTCTTTATCTTTCTGGCTTACTTCACTCTGTATAATGGGCTCCAGTTTCATCCATCTCATTAGGACTGGTTCAAATGAATTCTTTTTAACGGCTGAGTAATATTCCATGGTGTATATGTACCACAGCTTCCTTATCCATTCATCTGCTGATGGGCATCTAGGTTGCTTCCATGTCCTGGCTATTATAAACAGTGCTGCAATGAACATTGGGGTGCACGTGTCTCTTTCAGATCTGGTTTCCTCAGTGTGTATGCCCAGAAGTGGGATTGCTGGGTCATATGGCAGTTCTATTTCCAGTTTTTTAAGAAATCTCCACACTGTTTTCCATAGTGGCTGTACTAGTTTGCATTCCCACCAACAGTGTAAGAGGGTTCCCTTTTCTCCACACCCTCTCCAGCATTTATTGCTTGTAGACTTTTGGATAGCAGCCATCCTGACTGGCGTGTAATGGTACCTCATTGTGGTTTTGATTTGCATTTCTCTAATAATGAGTGATGTTGAGCATCTTTTCATGTGTTTGTTAGCCATCTGTATGTCTTCTTTGGAGAAATGTCTGTTTAGTTCTTTGGCCCATTTTTTGATTGGGTCATTTATTTTTCTGGAATTGAGCTGCAGGAGTTGCTTGTATATTTTTTGAGATTAATCCTTTGTCTGTTTCTTCATTTGCTATTATTTTCTCCCAATCTGAGGGCTGTCTTTTCACCTTACTTATAGTTTCCTTTGTAGTGCAAAAGCTTTTAAGTTTCATTAGGTCCCATTTGTTTAGTTTTGCTTTTATTTCCAATATTCTGGGAGGTGGGTCATAGAGGATCCTTGCTGTGATTTATGTCGGAGAGTGTTTTGCCTATGTTCTCCTCTAGGAGTTTTATAGTTTCTGGTCTTACATTTAGATCTTTAATCCATTTTGAGTTTATTTTTGTGTATGGTGTTAGAAAGTGTTCTAGTTTCATTCTTTTACAAGTGGTTGACCAGTTTTCCCAGCACCACTTGTTAAAGAGGTTGTCTTTTTTCCATTGTATATCCTTGCCTCCTTTGTCAAAGATAAGGTGTCCATAGGTTCATGGATTTATCTCTGGGCTTTCTATTCTGTTCCATTGATCTATATTTCTGTCTTTGTGCCAGTACCATACCGTCTTGATGACTGTGGCTTTGTAGTAGAGTCTGAAGTCAGGCAGGTTGATTCCTCCAGTTCCATTCTTCTTTCTCAAGATTACTTTGGCTATTCGAGGTTTTTTGTATTTCCATACAAATTGTGAAATTATTTGTTCTAGTTCTGTGAAAAATACCGTTGGTAGCTTGATAGGGATTGCATTGAATCTATAGATTGCTTTGGGTAGAATAGCCCTTTTGACAATATTGATTCTTCCAATCCATGAACACGGTATGTTTCTCCATCTGTTTGTGTCCTCTTTGATTTCTTTCATCAGTGTTTTATAGTTTTCTATGTATAGGTCTTTTGTTTCTTTAGGTAGATATACTCCTAAGTATTTTATTCTTTTTGTTGCAATGGTGAATGGTATTGTAGCATAGAGTAGCCTCTAGCACATAGTGATTAATAATATATTGATGTTAATATTTTCTGAATGCAGTATGCTTAATTCTTTTTTTAAATTATTTAATATGAAATACTTCAATAAGCTAAATACAACATGTGTGTAATTTGTAATGATTTTGGTAGTAGGTACCTGGGATAATCCTTGCGTCTTAGATTAAAGGTGCAATATGAAAAATGTTATGTATGAGTCTTGTAATTTGACTCAAGGGGCAAATAAACTAAATGTGATTTTAGTGTGCAGCAAAATATGTATATAAATCTAAACACAAATATTACAATCAAGGAAGCAATATTCAAGAAAAACAAAGTGGAATAAGTACCTGGAATATAAAAACATTACTTCTGAAAAGAACACTGTATGAATAGTAATGTCATATTAAAATATCTTTTATCCTAGATAATATAAAAACCACTACAATATTGTAAAGTAATTAGCCTCCAACTAATAAAAATAAATGGGAAAAAAATATATCTTTTATCAAAATTTTTTCTTAATGAGCTTTTTATCAAATTTATTCTGATTAGCTCCAATTTTTCCATACTTCTTTTTGCTACTGGTTGATGGACCTAAAAGTGTGCTTGCAAAAGTATCTTCAAATTATATAATTATAGTATATTCAAATTACTTATTTCTAAGTAATTAGAATTGCTTCATCATCTGACTGTTGCTTTAAGAAACTGGTTCCATGAACAGAGAAACCTGGCAGGCTACAGTCCATGGAGTTGCAAAGAATCAGGCATGACTGAGCAACTATCACTCAACTATCACTATCATTCATTATTGCTTCTCATACTAACATTCACTTCTACTTGCTTACAATTTTTCTTTCATGTCTTCATCCATTTGTTTCTCTGTCCTTCCCAGCAATTATCTAGTGAAGTTAAATTCACATGTAAATACACACAAGTACTTCCATAGGAAAAGTCAATACTTGGAAGTTTGACCCTGCCAATTATTAAAATAGAGGATCACTTTCTGTAAGAAGTTTTTTCTTCTCTGTTTCCCTCTATCTTTCCCTCTCCCCTTTTTTTCTATCCCCTTCAATACACTGTCTCCAGCAAATATATCAGATAAACTTAATGCTAATACCCAAGGCCAAATAAGTCAACATGCAGGTGATGCTTCTCCTTTCGTCACAGAACAAAGTCATTAGAAATGTTAGAATGGTGACTAGAAATACTTGAAAACGTAGCCACATTTTGGAATAGTATTTTTAATTCTTTCTTCAAAGGCAGTGTTGGAATTTGGGATCTGGACTCTTTATCCTTGGTTCATGTTTCCTTGTGAGTCTCCATAGTCGTAGAAGAGGAGAAGGTCATCTCATGGTAACTTCTGGCAGCAGGAGAGAGGCACGCACAGGTCCCTGCCTCCCTTCCCCTGGTCTGCCTGCCATCACAGCCCCTGTCCTGACTGCTCGGCTGAGCCATAAAGGAACATGCCTTTACACTTCCTGGTTCAAGGGAAAACTGTGGTCTTCTGTTTCCACATATGTTAGGAATTCTATTATTATCCTGCAACTAAATCAGCTTCCCTAGCAGAGTTCTGATTTCCATTTGTTTTGATTTCCATTTGTCCAAACTTGTCAGTCTCAGCTAGCTGTGAACTATTGAGAAAGGTTTGTTACCCCTTATCTAATGAGCCACCTGGGAAGCCCTACACCTCTTAAAAATCCCATTAACCCAATAGGTGCTAATACTTTGAACAAGCTTGTCAATAGATTTCACTAAATTGATCTTTGGTTCAGAAATGTGCATGAAAAGACATTAGATATTAGTGGTAGAATACTTATTACTGTAAGTTCAACTTAATGCTAGTAACAAGAAAAATTTGGGGGATTCTATATTGATCGTATTTAACTGAAAAAATATTGACACAGTGAATTTTGCTCTTTTTGAAAGCACTGTCTCTTTACTTTGTATAGTTTTCTTGGCTATTTGAACAAATGTGTTGTCTCTGCTTAAAGGTTAAGGAGAACTTCTAACAGATCCCCTATAGTAAAGGAAAAAGAACATATATTTGCAATCTCATGTAGGACTTTTATGAATTCCTTAGTCATGGACTGTGTTCATTTTAAAAAGGGATTTCATACACAAGCAGTAGATTTCTAATGTTCTTTTAGTGAGATTTGCATAATAGTAGTCTGGTAATGGGTTTCCCTGGTCACTCAGCAATAAAGAATCTGCCTGCCAATGCAGAAGACATGGGTTCCATCCCTGGGTTGGAAAGATACCCTTGAGAAGGAAATGGCAACCCACTCTGGTATTCTTGCCTGAGAAATCCCATGGACAAAGGAGCCTGGCGGGCTACAGTCCATGGGGTCGCAAAAGAGTCTGATCCAATTTAGCGACTGAGCATACAACCATTTATATATTTCTCTGAGTTGTATTTGATCCTTATCTTCCAGTTTGCTTTGTATCCAGAATTAGACATGGTCTTAATAAATGATATATTTCACTGATCCAGCCACAAGATATTATAGTAAATTGCTTTTATCTTAGCAATAGTTATAATACTGTGGGATGTAGTTGACTGGGATTAACCAGACTCAAAACAGACTTGTTGTTTATTCAACAAGCCTAAGAAGAAAACAACATAAAGATGAGCAACCAAAAGCAAGATATCTGATATCAGTCCAGGAGGCTTAAAACTGGCTTTATTTACACTTCTTAATATAACACATTATTAAAACTTTTTGTAACTATTATTTCACAAGACCTTAAATTGCTAGTTCTCACAAATATATAACATTTAAGATTCTTCCAGCCCTTTTATTTTTGCGTAAATAGCATTTTCCCTCCACAAAGGTTACTACTAAAAAAAAAAAAAAAACCTTCAAAATCATGACAAAGATGCCTACTGTTTTGGAACTAGTTTTTAAGTGCTAACAATGTTTTTTTTCCTAACACAAAATAGTCACAGATTTGCTTTTGGCTGTTTTGCAAAATCCAGAAACATTGAATCCACTGCATCTTTAATTCCTGCAGCACCTAATCTTTGCAAGGTCTGAGCCACTCTGTATAAAAGATACAAAAAAAACACCTCAAGCTTATTACATGGAACCAAATCTGAATTACTGCTGACTTTACAAACTTTTATCGTCATTTATGTTGCTAATTTGATTTATATTTAACCATTTTATTAATAAAATTTAAAATAAAATTCAACTACTGAATACCTTCTTTTAAAAAAAGAAAATATCAAAGTTGTTGATCTGAAATAAACACTGTCAGATATTTTTCTAGAAATCATTATTAAAAGTAAAATTTAACAGAAATCATTTACAACATTTAGGTAGGCTTTTTTTTAATAGACAATATATATACTCTGTCAAAATTATCTCCTTCACCCCTACGCTATGTTGAACAGCACTGTGCTAAAAGCTATGAGAAATTTAAAGGTTTATAAGACCCACAGTCCCTCCAGGGATATACAAATGAGTTGTGAATTTAAAACATGTCATCTTGGAAAGATTACAAGAAGCAATGCCCCAAAAGTAAAATGGGAAATACAAGCATCTGCCCAAGGCACCAATGCCAACTCTATTTATACCTTTATACTATGAGATTAATCTTTCATGATTAATTAACTCTGGGAATTTTGAACGCCCCTGTCTTCTTATGGCTAAAGTTTGTAGTCACTATTTTCTCAAGAGCATTCCATAGGTCAAGGGAAAGCAGAAGTTTGGTTATGAAATACTTCATTTATTACTTGTGTCTTAAGAAAACAATAATAAGATTATAGAGCAATTCATTGTATATTCATCTGGTTCTTAGTTGCTCGGTCGTGTCCGACTCCTTGCAACCCCAAGGACTATAGCCTATCAGGCTCCTCTGCCCATGGGATTTTATAGGCAAGAATACTGGAGTGAGTTGCCGTTTCCTCCTCCAGGGGATCTTCCTGACCTAGGGGTCAAATCTGCGCTTAGGGCGTTTCCTGCATCGGCAGGCAAATTGTTTACCACTGAGTTTCCTGGGAAGCCTTGTGCATCTGGACTCTCACCAGATGTTGGAGGAGGGAAGCGGATACCTACTATGCAATTTATAATAATGTTTGGGAATTCTCTGAATTAATTTTTCTAATTTAATCTCCAAACAGTTATTATCATAGATGTAGTCAAACTGATTCTGAGTCTTTCGAAGTGCATCATTGGGATATTTTGGATATTTTTGTCTTGTGGAGAGGATGCTAACATGATAAATTAAGGTTCTGAACTCCAGGCCTGTTCCAAGTTCATGTATGTGGTTTGAGAATATTTTCTGAGGTTGATGGGCTTTCTGTGTACCATCATTGTTACCTCATAATATGATTTCGTAGCAGTTGCCTAGAAACTTTGCACTCAGTTGTCTTTGGCCATTATACAAATGATTTCTTTCATTCAGTAATTAAATAACCCCTTACCTGTTATGTGCAGAAGAAAAGAACATCTCATCTCCTAAAGTGGCCCATTAAAAAAAAATTCCCTCCATGAATCTGTGTAGACTAACTCCATGGGACCTCAGTTCTTCAAACTTTCTCATAATCAGTATTTTTTTTCTTTTCTTCCCTGGGATATTTAGCAACAATTGAAGTGTTATGTTATTAAGATTCAGTAGAAATTCAGATACCTTTCAGAGAAGTTTGCTCTGAAGAGACACTGCCCATAAAAAATTGCCTTTCCTTAGTTAAAGGACATTTTTTATTCATTGCTAAATGGCATAAGTTTTATAAAGTATAAAATATTTTCTCTTTAGGTTTGGTTTAGCTGTCAAATAATTGATTTTGGATTCCTATTTCTTTGCACATTATCTGTACAAAAACAGCCAACTATTTTACTAATGAAACTTAATATTGTACTAAAAATCTAACACATTTTTACAAACCTTAAGTATCAACATTAAAAAATTACTTAAGTGTTCCCAGAATAGTAATCGATTATTTTTAAACAACTCTTAAATTTTTTAATTTTGATAACAAAAAGGTAAATTTAAGTAGAACTTTTTCAAAATTACAGAAAATATCACAAACATTAATTAAAAGGAGTATTTTATAAAATCACTGCATTTTCTTCTGAAATTACAATGATTTTAAAATTATTTGTAAAGAATGCCTTATAATGTGCATGTGCTCTGCTGTGCTTAGTCGCTCAGTCGTGACCAACTCCTTGCAACCCCGTGGACTGTATCCCTCCAGGCTCCTCTGTCCGTGGGATTCTCCAGGCAAGAATACTGGAGTCAGTTGCCATGTCCTTCTCCAGGGGAACTTCCCAACCCAGGGATCGAACCCAGGTCTCCCCCATTGCAGGCGAATTCTTTACCATATTGAGCCACTAGGGAAGCCCCATAGTGTGCATAGAGTAATGCATTTAACTAAAACTCAATAAGTGACATTAATATTTAGGTTCTCTTTAGCATATACCTGATTATTACTTTTGCCATCACTGAATCAAAAGTTGGACCCATTTTAGTTACATTTGCATTGCCAAATTGTCACTTGAAAAGTGTGAATTTACTTTCATTAGCAACAGACAACTAACATAAATCTTATGACTATTTAGACATATTTCTGGGTTTCTCCTTTCTTTAAACTCATCTGGCCAAAGTATTAGAGCTTCTGTTTCAGTCCTTCCAATGAATATTCAATGTTGACTTCCTTTAGGATTGACTGGTTTAGTAAATTTGTGAATTTGGAGATTGTCTGTATATATCATTAATAACTGTTTACATTATTCAGGTCTTTTTTCCCCCTTTAGAGAAGGTTCTTTATGAACTATGAATTTCCTATTCAATTTATTCTTAGGTATTTTATACCTTTTTGGCTTATAGTAATTGTATCTTCTTTTAATTATAGTTACTCTCAGGTCAGTTCCGGATCACAAAAAATGGTATGGTTTGTATATATTTATTTTCTAACATATAATCAGATTGATCCTAATGTGTTTTCATGTTGTTATACTCGCATGCAAAAAATGGTGATTTTCCCCCATATTTTAATATTTGTAACTTTTAAGTATTTGCCTGGCCAAAGTTTAAATGGCAACACTAAAAACTAGGGTTGAAAAGGGGCATTCTAAGCTTCTCTCTGGTATTTTAGGCTAGCTATATGGTGCTTTTTCTTTCATTTTAAATTGGAGGGCAATTGCTTGACAACGTGGGGTTAGTTTCTGCTCTACAGCACTGTGAACTGGCTGTAAATACACACGGGTCCCTTCTTGAGCTTCCCTCCCGCTGTGTTTTAACAAACGTGACGATGAGGTGATTTGATGATTGATTGTGGGCCTTCCCTGGTGGCTCAGATGGTAAAGAATCCATCTGCAATGCAGGAGACCCAGGTTCGATCCCTGGGTTTGGGAGATCGCCTGCAGAAGGGAATGGCTACCCACTCCAGTATTCTTGCCTGGAGAATTCCAAAGACAGAGGAGCCTGGTGGGCTACAGTCCATGGGGTTGCAAAGAGTTGGTCGTGGCTGAGTGACTAACACATTTTCTCTGTGGAGACTTTATGAGTCTAAATATCCTATTTCTAATTTACTGAATTTTTATATTTTGGACTGACACTGAATTTTACTGCAAGTCATTTGAATTTTGTAATTTGTAACACCTGCAAGATGGTACAGCAAAGAAATCCTGATGAAACAGGACAAATATGAGATCACACAAAACCAATAAAAAGGAAAATGAATAGCTTCAGTGCTAAATTAGGACTTTATATTAAAGACTAAGCAGTAAAACTGGAAACAAAGCCGTGTATTTTCTTTGAACAAATTTCTCAGTCACTATATTGATTTTTAATCATTTGTTTTACATTTGTTGGCTATGTCAGAAGTTGGTGGCGTGAAAATTATTTTACTAAATTTCCTTTTTAATGTAAAAGACAATCAGTTTTGCTTTGGGAATTTTCTTTATTGCTGAAAGAGGTTGTTTTATCCACATCCATTGACTTTTTAATTTGTTGTGTTGGTCTGCGGCTGCTATGATATTCTTTTCTATACTAGTCTAGTGATTCAGAAACATAGGCTGCGGCCAATAGCTTTTGGAATTTTTACCCCAAAAATAATTTTTATCATTCTTTAAAAAGTGATCATTATTAACGTATATGCAATGCTAGAACAAGGCAGCTGTGATGCCTTTGATGTAGATTTGTTTTTGTAAACAAAGCAAAAAAGACTGTCTTTCTAATGTTTGCTGGCAATTTGGATTTTTTTCCTGCTTGTTTGATACTAAAGAGTTTATGTTTGTGCAAACTATCCTTAAAAAATTTAATCACACTGGAGAAGGAAATGGCAACCCGCTCCAGTATTCTTGCCTGGAAAATCTCATGGACTGATGAGCCTGGTGGGCTGCAGTCAGTGGCATTACAGACTTGGACACAACTTAGCAACTGAACAACAACAACACATGATCAGACAGATTGTGATTTGGAGCAATAGTTCTCGATGAAAATGTGGCATAAAATGAAGAGTGAAATGACCTAGCAATACAGAATACACAGAGTTTGTAAGAAATTAACATTTGTGTATAGAATAATAATTGCAAATATTCAAACAAAAATGTCCATGGCTAAAAAAAAAAATCAAATGCTGTTAGGCTTATATTAAGACAATTTAGGATTTTCCCCTCACATTTAAAATTTGATAGAATAAATTAAATAACCTCCTAATAGTAATAATCTATTTCTGCCATTCTAGAGTAAGCACTTCTTTGCCATGTTTTAATTTACTGATGAATTCAATTTGCTACTATTTTAGTTTGGATTTATCAATTTGTACTTAATTTGCTTCCATATGCAGTTGGAAAAGCTTATTTTTATTTGAAATATTTGTTGAATAGCTTAGAAAATGCATTTTATCATCACATTAACAGCCAAATTTACTCTGGATGTGACAGTACATGAGATACTATTTATAGCAACAACCTTTTAATGTACTTGATTACTTTTTGAAAAGGAGAGTTATGATTTGGTTTTATATAAATTAGTGAATTAATATAACATGATTTTCTTTAGACTCTATTATGATTAGCTACAGTCCTTTGAAACTTATAATTGCTTTGGATGAAAATACAGGTGCACTTAAACTCTGAAATAATGTAAAATTCAGCATGGACATTGAGGGAGGGAGGAGAAGGGAAGAGATGAAAGAAGCAAAGCTTATAATAACAGTGAAGTGCAGTTACCACAAAAGTTACCCATTTTATTTATTTATTTTATTTATTTATTTTTTTTATTAGTTGGAGGCTAATCACTTCACAACATTTCAGTGGGTTTTGTCATACATTGTTATGAATCAGCCATAGAGTTACACGTATTCCCCATCCCAATCCCCCCTCTCCACCCGATTCCTCTCTTCCCAGTGCACCAGGCCGAGCACTTGTCTCATGCATCCCACCTGGGCTGGTGATCTGTTTCACCATAGATAGTATACATGCTGTTCTTTTGAAATATCCCACCCTCACATTCTCCCACAGAGTTCAAAAGTCTGTTCTGTATTTCTGTGTCTCTTTTTCTGTTTTGCATATAGGGTTATCGTTATCACCTTTCTAAATTCCATATATATGTGTTAGTATGCTGTAATGTTCTTTATCTTTCTGGCTTACTTCACTCTGTATAATGGGCTCCAGCTTCATCCATCTCATTAGGACTGGTTCAAATGAATTCTTTTTACTGGCTGAGTAATATTCCATGGTGTATATGTACCACAGCTTCCTTATCCATTCATCTGCTGATGGGCATCTAGGTTGCTTCCATGTCCTGGCTATTATAAACAGTGCTGCGATGAACATTGGGGTGCACGTGTCTCTTTCAGATCTGGTTTCCTCAGTGTGTATGCCCAGAAGTGGGATTTGCTGGGTCATATGGCAGTTCTATTTCCAGCTTTTTAAGGAGTCTCCACACTGTTCTCCATAGTGGCTGTACTAGTTTGCATTCCCACCAACAGTGTAAGAGGGTTCCCTTTTCTCCACACCCTCTCCAGCATTTATTGCTTGTAGACTTCTGGATAGCAGCCATCCTGACTGGTGTGTAATGGTACCTCATTGTGGTTTTGATTTGCATTTCTCTGATAGTGAGTGATGTTGAGCATCTTTTCATGTGTTTGTTAGCCATCTGTATGTCTTCTTTGGAGAAATGTCTGTTTAGTTCTTTGGCCCATTTTTTGATTGGGTCATTTGTTTCTCTGGAATTGAGCTGCAGGAGTTGCTCGTATATTTTTGAGATTAATCCTTTGTCTGTTTCTTCATTTAGCTAATTAATTTTCTCCCAATCCTGAGGGCTG